>NC_048926.1:65316069-65353886 GCF_011077185.1 Oxyura jamaicensis
GGGGGGGGGGGGAGATGTACTTGGGGGGAGACACCCTGGAAAGAAAAATCAATGCTACCACAATAAAACAGTAATGCATATTTTATAACACTGAACATTTGGAAGTCCTGTTTTTACTCCAGGGCCAGTAGGGGAACACACATATTATTTTATCCAGATATATTTTTCTCAAGAAAAAAAAAATATATATATATATATATATTTGTCATTGACACAAAGAAAAAAAAGAAAAAAAGCCCAAAGCAATGTGGTTAAAATTGAATTTCACTTTTGGAAAAAAATAAAAAATAAAAAAGCCAGACCTGATTTAAAGGTTTCAAGAAATGTTGAATCTTCTGATTGGTTTTGTGTTACTTTCTCCACTTTTCATTTGTCCCTATCCTACTGAGTCAGCTAAAGAAGACCCCAAATTTTATATTCTCGATTACATATTCTGTCCTAGGTGGGGACTATAGAACTATAATCATATAACAAGATATGACTTACACTTTTAGGTGTAAGATGTAGTCCTGCTGATGCTCTTTCCATTGCTGAGGCTTCCAGGGGTGAGGAGGAGTCTTACACAGCTCTATCAGCCATTAGCTGAGATCTATGTCCCTCTTACTGTTAAAAAAGGTTATTGTGTTTTATCATTGTTCTGATGTCCTGTCCCGAAATTGGAGATGCATAGAAGACACAGGAGGATGAAAACTGTTCAAGAAAGCAGAATATACAACTAAAGGAGCATGCTAATGATACTCAGAAAAAAAGCAATAGACATTCACATAATTTCTAGAAACTGAAAATATTAATCAGTTCTAGTAATGTCCTCAAGCAAAGCAGCTTTTAAGGGGAAGAAAAAGTGTACTATTAGCTTTGCTATAATTAAATGCTATTTTTAATGATATCTGTGGTAGTTGGAGGCACACATTTATGAGGGTAAGTATTACTTGAAAATGGTAAGGAATATGAGAAACATCAAGTATGTATGTTGCAAAAAAGTATTATGCAAAATGAGGTTGTTTCCTTTATTTGCTTAGTGTCTTCCAGAGAATAATTTGGATAGAAAAGTATGCTGTTAGTCTTCATTCACTTTCTCTGATCTGATTCCAAAAAGTATAATAGAATTATCTGTGATTTATAGTTGTATAAGAGCTAGCTTTTTCATGGCATGCAATTTCCAGTGCTCTAAATGCATGAGCTGAAACCAAGCCTGTGTAAAGAAGCAGTGCAATCAATGCCTGTTTAAGGCCCTTCCTTTCCCTGCTAGAACAGGGAATGACCTCTTCAAAACGTGACACAGAACTTAAAGAGTTCAACTTCTAAGTAGAACTACTCCTCAAGAGAGGGAAATGGAAAAGGAAGAAGCAGCAACAGGGGGAGAGGGGCAGATTTAGTAAACCTTATTTATTTATCTATTTGTAATAAAACTCTAAAGTGATCTCCTAATTTGTTTGTCAAAATATTAACACTGATTGAATATGGGATAGACCCTGATGCAGCTAACCAAACCATAATTAATGAAAATAAAACTTATTTTCTAGTAAGGTTATCCAGATCACAGATATTTCAAACAGATTCTGAGTCCATGCTTAGAAGATTTATGTTAAGAATTCCAAAAGTCTGTCTCAATATTGACAGGACAGAGGACAAGAAAGACATTTTCTCTGAGTCTTGGATTAACTCAGTAAATAATAATTAATAAACATAATTGTAATATAATGACAAGCAAATAAACTTTACGGGAAATATTTGAGTAAATGAAAACATGCTGTTTAATAAACTTAAAAGCTCAACCTGTTAAGTCATTAACTTCCTCCTAACAAGGAAAAAAAAAAAAATCAGCTGTATCTATGATCAACTCCATGATATCTTGTTGAGTACATGATACAACAGTAGTATGAATTAAAGGACTCAGGACAATGGATGTAACAGAGGCTGGTTGGACTGTATTTGATCTATTTTTAGCTATTGGTATAGAGGCAAAGAGGATTTTTGATCAACAACCAAATCTAGTCAAATAAAACACTTAGCAGGAGAAACTCAAATTTGCAAACAGTGTTATCACAAACAAAAATAATTTGATTTAGCAGCTAGTCATTTGTAATAATAAAGAACCAATCACTGTGATAATTTACACAATTACCCTTGCTACGTATAAGAAGACATTACCAAAGTTAATTATGACATTTAAAGAAAAATCACTTCTACATTCTCATATAGTTCTCTTAGCAGAACAACAACCTACAAATTACATTCAGGCTTAAATGGGATCACTATTCCTTAACTAAGTCATCAATGCAATGAAAATGTGAAATGATTTGAATTTAATAATGCATTGGTGGTATTTCTTAGATACACACTAAAATGCTTTCCATTTCTCCATAAGTCTCAGATGTCAAAGACACCATTATTCTTATCTATTAAAAATAATAAAATAAAAAATAAAAGTAAAAAAATGAAGGAGCTATTGCTGCAGTATATTGTATATTGACACTCATCAGTAGCTTCAGATTGAAAGGAGATACAAGCAAAACTACACTTAGCACTCTTGAACTGTGAGGGAAGTAAGTCAGGTGTTTTTTTGTGTTCCCTGTCTTCAGTAATCTGATAGGTACATTTACAACTGTCAGTAGACTTTATGCCTGTTAGCTACCTTAAAAGTTTAGTTTCCACAAAAGTGTACTGATACCATAACATATCAAGACTGTTCTGTAATAGTCTTTGATAGAGTCAGTTAGGACAGTGTGCTAACCAATCTTTACCCCTATGTCTGTAGCACTAAAGTAAACAGATCAAAAAGCCTTAGAGCTCAGTATCATTCTGTCCTCCAGCCATGCTATTCACCATTAAAGAAAGGAGATTGACCTAGATGATTTTTCATAATGTGGAAGTTGCTTAAACTTAACAGGTATTGAAAATGACAAAAATATTTCCAGGCAATTGTGAAGTGTTGTATAGTAAAAGCTTAGGTCTTGAGGCTCAAATAATTTCTGATTATTGGCTTTAGAAATATTGGTTGTGAAGAGGTAGGGAGTCATTAACCTGGAAAAGCACTGAAATGGTAGATAAGCCTTCACCAGTTTGGCCTTCACCAAACTATAGTTAAGTTTAAATTGTAATATATGGTTGGCACTTACCAAATGATTTTGCCAGTTTAGCAATATATCAGATGACAGAATTTTGTACAAGGGCCTGACAAAATGCACTACCAGATACGGCATATCTTTGGTCTGATTAGAATTTTTGTCTAAGTAAAATTTGGAAAGAGCAAAGCAGAAAATTTCAAACTAAATTAAACATCTACATAGTGGTAGTAATACCTGGTTTACTATAAAGGTTGTGAAACGTTATCTTACTATAGATGGTGTACAACTTTTAAATGGGTTTCATCTGCACCATCTGCACGCCATATTGTGCAGGATATAGCAGAATAACATTTATAATAATAAAGTTTTGGTCTTTCAGGGAATAAAACAACAATCATCACAGAACAGCTGCACTCTGCTGATCATGCAACTAGAATAGAAGATATCAAAATGCCATTGCAGATCCTGACTGGTGAGCCATAAGAGTGAGTGAGGTAGTGTACTGGTCTGTTCTGGGATGTTAACTTTCCCTGCAGCAGCCCATACAGTGCTGCGCTCTGCACTTGTAGCTAAAACAGCAGTGGTATCACACTACTGTTGTGTCTGCTGCTGAGAAGTGCTGGCACAGCATCAGGACTTTCTCTAACCCTCCTAGGGGGTGGGCAAAAAAAAGTGAGAAAGAAACATCACCAGGGCAGCTGACCTAAATCAACCAAAGGGGTATTCCATACCATATGATGTCACACTCAGCAATAAAAGGTGGAAAAAGGAAGAAGAGGGGAGGGGTGGGCTCTTGTTGCGAAAACGTCTGTCTTCCTCCCAAACACTGGCTACGTGCACTGAGGCCCTGGTTTAAGGACGTGGCCAAGCATCGCTCATTTCTGGGAAGCAGAGAGTAATGTGCAGAGTAAAGTGCAGAGTTCCTCTGCTCTTCCACGTAGCCTGTACTTGTTTTGTTTTGTTATTCCCTTTCCCCCTCCCTCTTCCCCTTTCCCTTTTTTCACCTTTAGTTGAATTGTTTAATTAATAATAATATTTCCTTAATATTTTTTTTTCTCTTTAATTAAATTATCCTTATCTCAACCTGTGAGTTGTTTTTTCCTTTACTTGTTCCCCTCCTCATCTGAGGAGGGGGAGTGAGAGAGCGGTTGTGGTGTTCAGCTGTCTAGGACGGTAAAACCACCACACGTAGAGAAACAGTGGAGGGATACATAGGAGCACAACCCTCAGCAATGTGAATTTGATGTCAGTTACTACTAGCATTTACTGTCAATACACAAATCACACCAATGCACAGTAATCTGTATATAAGCCTTTCATTTTGAGAAGCACCCAATGCATGAAAAATTCAGTTTCCAAAACAGCAATGTGTTTAGCAGGAAGCTGTTTCAGTCTAGGTAGGTGAGACTCTCTCTCTAATTCCTTCATCAAGATTCCTGTTGAAGCACATACACAGAAGACACCTTTCTTATTTGGCAAAGCAGTATTCTTAAAACTAAAGGTTAGTTTCCAAAGGTAGCAACTCTCCTTTTAAAATAAATGATTGAACAAACCCTGAAGGTTGTCAGAAAGCAAGAGTAATTACCAAATATAAATCACTTCTAATTTTGCTTTTAAAGGATATAAGATGTCTTAATAAAGTCTTACAAATAGAAAGTATACAGCCTCAAAAGGAAGGTGTCATTAAACATAGACTTTTTCAAACTTTATCATACTTTCATGTGAGCTAATTAGAAAACAGGTTGGCACAGAAGCTGTCAGGTTTTCATCAAGTTTTCCTTTCAATAAATCATGATCTCCACAGAATACTGCATTTATTACACAATCTACAGAGTGCCAGGTCACTAACTCTTTGTAAATCACTTACATTTAGGTTTTTACAGAGCACTGTTGATGTTGGTTAAAGTCTCATTTGCTGTCATTTGGAAAAATAGATCCTGAAACTGTTAATATGAGTTCCTAATATGAAAAAAATGTTCTGATATCATGGCAGAGGGAGAGGCCTTTTGCAAAACTCCTTTGATCTGGAAGTGGAAGTGGACTGGCATCACAGAGCATCAGGCAAAATTGTATGTTCTTTGAAGAGAAGGTCATATTATAGTATCATCTAAAAAGATACTGTATTACTGACTAATCCATTTCATCTTAATGATGATCATCTGGGAAAAGAAAATCTCTTCCTCTGTGGCTTAGAAAATTTATATACCTCAAATCTGGAAGCCAACAACACTTTGGACAACAAACAAAAGTGAACCCCAAAGCAAGCCCTCTTATACATTTACAAGTTTTTGGTGAGAAGAGTCATCTCCTGATTGAGATTCAGATTCTAATTTCACTCCTAGTTTTTTGTTTGTTTGTTTGTTTGTTTTTTACTTAAGTAATCTCAGTGGTAAATATGGCTATGAAATATATGTGTATATGGAATATTCTAAAACTCAAGTTTCGTGATTTGGGGCTCTTTTATTAGATATGCATATATTCATATCCTATAAATCCTCACCAAGAAGAGAAAATTATTCACTCTAATGTGACTATGTTGAAAAAAAAATGAAAGATTTGTTGTTTCATAACACCTATAATAATACTAATAAAGCTAGAACATATCGTATGCTAAGATTTAAGTCTTTCACAAGGATTCATCCTTGTCATATTTAAAGTCACCATTTTAGAAAGAAAAACAAGCAAAGGACAATGCTATTATGAATTCTCCAGCAAGCTAAATTAGTTTCCATGGCAAAAAAATGAATCTAGTGATGATTGGTATAGCATTGATGAGGTTACTACAGTGTAAAGTAGAACATGCTGGTTTCAAAAGGCTTTTATAATCCCCTTGATAATGCAATATAACATCCAAATAACCACTATTGAAGCAGAAGTTAATGACTGGAATGCCAAAGGTTCAGAGCAAAACTTCTGAAAATTATTGTAGGTGCCTTAAATGCAGTTGTTTATCTCAACATTCCTGAACCACCTGCCAGCTACTTATTTCCTATTCAAATTGTGACCCCTTTCCTCTCTTTCCTCTTTTAGGAATAAGGAATCTCACCTAAAAAGTATCCAACCAGTCCAAACAAGCCATTTGTATGCTGTACTTTTTTTTTTTTTTTTTTTTTTTTTTTTTTTTATACAAGGGACATATTCAAAGAGAAGAACAGTAACTGAAAAAAAAAAAAAAAAATGATTTAGGCTCAGACACATTCCTCTGTTGTTCCTTAGTTTCTTTGCTTCACTTTTTACTTTCCATTGCATGAGATTTTGATTTGAGACAGTAAGTTTTAAACCTTTCATCATCTCCATAGGCATTATCTCAAGGGAAGAAATAAAGGGAAAATGACAGGCCATCTGCATGTTCTTTACAGATAGTACTACTTTATAATGAAGGCATGCTAGGACAGATAAAACAAGAGTATTTTGCTTTCTACAACTGCATCCTCTTTGACAGAACACATGCATCATGAAAGTAGGTCTACACCTTCTGAGGTATCGACTTCTTCTCAAATTATATCAATTTTGCTCACCAGTAACTTCAGGTGAGGCAGTCTTATCAATTTCTTCCCAAACAGGTCTCATTTCCAGAACTCAAATGTGCAGGTAAAGGAATTTGTGCATAAGTGATTAAATTTAGAAACTCACACCTCCACAATGCTCTACACTAAACACTATTGGTAACACTATTATTTGTTGTCTTCCAGTGTTAAAGTGTTGGTTTTACTCTGCTGGGCAGCCAAGCTCCACCACATCCACTCTCTCACTCCCCCTTCTCAAAGGGAAAGGGGGAGAAAATACGATGCAAAGGGCTCGAGGGTTGAGATAAGGATGGGGAAATCACTCAACAATTATTGTTATGGGCAAAACAGACTCAGATAAGGGAGATAGTAAGATTTACTACCTATTACTAGCAAGCTAGAGAAGTAAGAAACAAAGGAAAGAAACCAAAAACACCTTCCCCCCTATCCACCCTTTTCCACCTCCTCCCCCTGAGCAGCACAGGGGAAGAGGGAATGATGGTTGTGGTCAGTCTATAACACTTCATCTCTGCACCTCCTTCTTGATCACTCTTGTGTTCCCCTTGAGTTCCTCTACTCCACGTGGGGTCCCTCCCACAGGATACAGTCCTTCCCAAACTGATTCTGTGGGGGCTTCCCACAGACAGCAGCTCTTCAATAACTGCCCAAAATAGGGGCATCAGGAGCAAACTGCTCCAACATGGGTCCCCCATGGGCAGCAGCTTCTACCACGTCACCTGCTCCTGCATGGTCCCCTCTCCACAGGCTACAGGTCCTGCCCAGAATCTGCTTCAGCACGGATCCTCCACAAGCCTCAGCCTCCTTCAAGGCAGGTCCACCTGCTCCACCATGGTGTCCTCCACACGCTGCCCTTGGAAACCTGCTCCTCCATGGTATACCATGGGCTGCAGGGGAACTATCTTGCTTCACCATGGTGCTCTCCACAGGCCACAGGGGAATGTCAGCTCTGGTGCCTGGAGCACTTCCTCCCACCCCTTCTTCACTGACCTTGATGTCTGCAGGACCATTTGTTTCTCACTCCTCACTCTCTCCCAGCTGCTGTTGAGCAGAAGTTTTTGTTTGTTTGTTTGTTTGTTTTTTCCCCTTCCCTCACAGAGGCACAAACAACATCACTTATTGTCCTCGCTCTGGCCAGAACTGGGGCCCTTATCTACCATGGTGCAGTTTCTGGATTCTTGCAGACGTCACTCCCATGCATCTCCCCTCCCCCCCCACAAGCTACAAAAACATTGCCACATAAACCCACTACAGTTACTTAGACTATAACTGCACAGACATAAAGCATGTATACAATCAGCAAAACATTTAAGTAGGTGTTCTCTGGACAGATTTACAAATTCCAGTTTCTACAGACTGATTTCTTCAATATCAACTCCTGGGAGAATCCTGGATCCCATTGTCCTTCAGTTACCCTGTACCTCTGCCCTACCACAACAGACCTTTCATGATTAAAAGCCCCTTCCAATGTCCTTCATCACCAGCAGAGTAAAAGGAAGCATGTGGCTGGCTCCAAGCTAAGTGTGTGGTGGACTGACAAGTTTGCTGATGTGCTAGTCAGCAGGCCAAATGGAAGTGATACCCACTGAGCTCAGATTGCACTTTGTCACTCTGTAGCGCCAATCATTTGCACATACTTTCACTACTAATCTCTACAAAATATGTCCCTCTGTTCCTCTGCTGTGTTTGAGGTAAATTAAGTTATGTGTTCACAAGTTAGTCATGTGATCTAAGGAACAGACAAGTAGGACCTACTGTAGTTTGGCACTCGGTAGTGTTTTTTTCACCTTGGCTACCTTTTCCTAACATGAATGGCCAACATGTAACATTCCATGAAGTACTTCCCACAGCTGTGCAGTATTACTGTATCACTGGATTTCAGAGCCTACTGGGGAGGGGTAGGAGACTGAATAACACTTATGACAATGTTAGTTCAAAAGTCCCATTCAATTATTACAAATTCGGGACATATAACTTCATTCATTTATGTTTGATTATTCCATTTGCCTGAAATCATATGATTTAGACAAAAATATTGTCATCTTATGTAATTATTTCTGGTGTGATGCTGTCATTTTAGATGACAGAGGCAATACTTTCCTCCTACAGGCTACCCTGAAGTACTTCCATGGCAATAAACAATGAAAAAACATACAGATTAAGAAGCAGTATCTGGCATGTCCATGAACCATCCTGAGGATAACATTACTCTTCCACAGTAGATTTGTTGACATTTGTAACTTTCAATGCATCTAAATTTCATTGTTTTTTAAAATATCAGTAGATATGCAAGAACAAATATAGCCTGTAGCAAGTTCCAGAGTCCCACTGGTCCCAAGTCATTACATGACTGCCAGCCAAGACATTACATGACTGCCAGCCAAGCATCAAATCTTTTCTTCATATCTTACATTTTTAGGATGATGTTAATTTTAAGAGATCTGTTGGAAACATCAGTTTAGGAAATTATTTTCATAAAAGAGAGTTTTTACTTCATACAGCTCTCTTCTTGATTTCTATGTGTCTCTCCAATCTGAGAATGCCTACACCTAACCTCTCTATCTACTTCTACAAGCAAAGCTTTTTTAAATCTCTTTCAGCTAACTTGATTACAACAATGGAAAACGTAGCTTAAGTTAGGCAAATTAAACTGATCCTTAGATCTGTCTCTTTTGGTTTTACTATATTAGTTCAAAAAATTTTCAAGGACTTGACTAAATGAAAAAGAGATACAATGTACACCAGAAAATAGATAACTTATAGGAAATCCATCTACTTTTCCCACTGGGATGAAAACTCTCATTCTTGTTCTAGAAGACTGTTTGCACCTAGCTAATGGAGAAGAAGCAATGTGGAAAAGCAAACTTTTATTTTTCATTAGTAGTTCTATGGTAACTGTATCTTGAACCTCACATTTTACAGGGAGGGCACTCAGACTAATGACAAAAACAAACAAGCAAACAAAAGAAAAAAAAAAAGTTACTTGCCAGCAGCATGTGGAAAAATCTAATTTTCTGTAATTGTAATCATATAAAATTGTAACTTTATTTATGGGCAGAGGGGCAGAAAAGGGAGAAAATCTACTACATGTGCATGTACATTTTGGAACAGAACCCAAATAGAAGAGTTTAAAGTAATGACATTTTAAAGGCTAAAGTTTACTTTACATTGTTATTGTTCATATAATATACAAAAAAAAAAAAAAAAAAAAAAAAAAACAGGAACAAGAACAAGAAATTGAACAAGAAAAGGAACAGGAACAAGAACATGACCAACATTCTATAACATTCTATTAACATCCTCAGCTTATTAGTACTCCATAAATGGCACTTAGTGAGTTAACCTTCCTGATAACTTGGAAAATGATAGTTTTCATTCAAATCCTAGAGAAGCATTTCTCAGACAACTGGAAATTCCCTCACATGTGCCTAGCCAAAGAATTTATTTTATGTAGCAGAACAGAACACCATTTATCCTTATATACATAATACTCTTTGCAAGCTCAGACCTCATAAAATGAATGTAGTGCAAGCTGAGGGTTAAAAGACATTAAGTGACATCTAATCCAGAAACCTAAAGCTTTTAAGAATCTTTGAGCTTCATAAAGCCCTTAGAACATCTCAGAATTCTTTTTTATCTGGAAAGATCTAACTGTGAAGTTAGCTCCACTTTTAGCTATTTGTTGTCCTAGAGACCTCAAGGGGTTTCTTCCAACCTAATTTATTCTGTAATTGTATGATTCAATGCAAGAAAGCTACTTGGAGTGGATTGTAGTGGGAGGTGAACTTCTGAAGCAGTGAGTGCAGAAATGGAAGTTTACACTTGGCTAGCTGTTCACATTTGATTAAAAAAAAAAAAAAAATGTCTGTGAGTTTAAGTGAATGTAATATATATTACTGTATAAAGTAAAATTATCTCTAGTTTATAGTCTCTTGGCTGGAAAACACCAGAAATAATTCTGTGATTACATCAGGCAATGACATTGCATAAAGAAAAGACACAATAAATGAGTAAGTAATACAAAATCAAGGGTATATTACACCAGATAACTTCTTATGATTTGAAAAAGGGACAGAGACAAAGCCAGGAGGATGGACAAAGCCTTCATATTTTCTTCAAACCATTATTCAGCTTTGGGAAACAGAGACTTCCAAATTACTAGTATCATGTCACCACACCTGCCAGAGTTCAAGAAGCATTTGGACAACACTCTCAGACATATGGTTTTATTTTGGGGTGGTCCTGTGTGGATCCAGGAATAGGACTCAGTGGTCCTTGTGAGTCCGTTCTAACTCAGATATTCTATGATTCTGTTCTATTATCCAATAATTATAATCATACACAAAAAATCAACGACCTTAAAATTCTATATTTGTCTACATATTGTCTCATAAAGGAAACAGTAAGAATTTTATCAATACTTTATTTGTTCAGACTTTCCTAGTGTAATGTTCTTCCCCCCCCCCCCCCCAAAAAAAAAAAAAAAAGATGCAATGACTTTTATATTTTTGGATTTCTAAGTCATAGTTTGGGGAAAAAAATCATTTTCCACCAATGGAAACCACCTTTTTTATCTGATCTTTAGTTTGATGGTAGTATATTAGAGTCAAATCAACATATTTCCTCTGCAAGGAAATACAAATTTAAATAAAACATAATTCTTTCCTTTGATCTAACCTTAATTTTGAATATGATTTTTTAAAGTCATTGAAGGTAACAAAACAGAAATATTAATAAAATCTCCCTAGATATTAGTAGACAATTAAGGAGGAAAAAGAACAACAGTAGGCAGTTAGATTACAGGTATATGATAAAACAGTTCAAAATTTTTCAGAAATCAGAACTACATAAGAAAATATGACTATTGCAGGTATCACATAATCACAGCTGAAAAGCTTTGGCATGGCAGACCCAGAGCCTGATAGCTACTTTGTTATGTCATGTTGTTCATGAAATACTAAGTTTCTCTACAAGGTTTAACTTCCAATGGCATACTGCCTCCTCAGGCTTATTTTAACAATACTTTTTCATTCTTAGTCTT
This sequence comes from Oxyura jamaicensis, assembly GCF_011077185.1. Classification (NCBI taxonomy): domain Eukaryota; kingdom Metazoa; phylum Chordata; class Aves; order Anseriformes; family Anatidae; genus Oxyura; species Oxyura jamaicensis. The sequence goes on from NC_048926.1 coordinate 65,327,703, forward strand.
CTGTGTCATAGCCTTCTGATTCCTTAACAAGATAATGACAAAAAAGTCACTCAGGGTGAGGAAGATAAAAAGGGGGTGGGAGGGTGAGGGTGGGGCGAGGGGGGTTTAGTTTGCTCTTAGCTCTTAATGCTCTAGTCTGCTATTAAATGGCAATAAATTAAATGAATCTTCCCTAAATTGAGTCCATTTTGTCCATGATTTATCTAATCCTCGAGTTTTTCATTGTACTTTCTCTCCCTCTCCTTTTGAGGAGGGAGGGTGAGAGAGCAACATACTGGGCAGCTGACTGCTAGCCAAAGGAAACGCATCGCAGACATTTACTGTGATTTTTAGTCAATAATCTTTTATATATTTATTTATTTTTACACTTCTATTATTCTCTCTTGCTGTTTTACTAAACAGATAAAAGTCAAAGGCCACTCTTTGCTAGAAGTCATAAGATATATGTGTTCGCTTAATAGCTTCACATTTCTGTTCTTTTAAAAGAACATTAAGAGCCGCACTGGAGTTTCCTTTCCATTTTCCTTTTTTTTTTTTTTTTTTTTTTGTTTTGTTTTGTTTTGTTTGTTTGTTTGTTTTTCCAAAATACTTATGTGAAAAATGCCTAGTTCCTTCACAAATTTTATTCAACCATATGATTTTATTTAGTAAACTGTAGTAAAGAGGTAAAACTGAGTCTGTGAGTCTGGAAATTAGACAAATGATAATGAGTACTGTACCAATAAAAATACCATTGCAAGATATTTCCCCAAAAAAATGATTAAGAAATGCTGCTTATACTTCATCATTCACTCATAGATTTGGAGTAGACGGTGTTAATAAAATATTTGTACATACCAAAGAAGAAACAATAGCCATGATTTCTTTCTGCATCATTTTCCATTTTAACACTCTAGAATGGTAAGGAAGATTTGTTATCTTTCCTTCTACTTGTAATCTGTGCTTTTGTATTTTATATATTTTCCAGTCTAGCTCACCTCTACTAGAGAAAACTATACACAAACTGTACAAGAGCTTATTTTTAGTGATCATTATTATCTATATATAAGTGAAATGTAGAAATTAAATAAAATTTCTAATGTAACTATCTTGAAATACTAAAGCCATTAAAAATATAATTACAAGTTTGCAGCACTGATGTTTTCTAATGCTAGAAAGAACGGCATAATTCTTAGCAAAGTGTTCTACATAATTATTACTATATAACTAATGTACTAGACCGATTTATAAGCATAAGAATATTTGACATTGTTGCCAGGAGTGAGAAACTGAAGTAAACATACTATACAATATACAAAGTAAATCTTTAAAGAAGTCATTGAACCTTTATTTACTTCTGAATATTAGTAATAATATTCCATAATCTCAACATACTTAGAGAGAGAGAGAGAGAGAGAGAGAGGAGAATATCTTCTCCCAAAAGTATTTTCATGATTAAAAATTTGAACATCTATGCTCCCCCCCCCCCCCCAAAAAAAAAAAAAAAAAAAAAATTGAAATAATTATATTGCTTTCTGGTACTTTTCTTGTAATCTGTGCATTACACATGTAGATAGTAGTGGTTGAATTTCAGAAACATAAAGTAGTTGTTCAGTACTGTATTTGGTGATTTGACCACATATTAACTTACTTAAAGTATGGAAATCATTGTTCTCCCCTTACTTCAACACATTTAGAAATCACCTTCAATTTAATTTTAAATATCCTGCTTAATTTTTAAGTTAGTCTTTGTGTAAATTAAAATTGTACTATGTATTTAAATTGAATATGGAAATAAGCAAAAGGTTTCTGAAGCAATAATCAACAATTTCAGACAGTTGAGTTGGATCAGAACAGTCCACATTAATTTTTTTGAGCATGAAACTTGAGAAACTATGCTGTTCAAAGTGCTCTCGGAATTCAGGATTGCTAAGCCCCTAAAAATAGATCTAGGTTCCATATGAACTTCATTTTCTTAGGACTTTTTTTTTTTTTTTTTTTCCTGGCCAAAACTATGCTCCTTAGTAAGCTGCATTAAAGTAAACCTTTATTAAAGTGAACCTTTCTTGAGTTTGCTACACCAATTAGCACTACAGAAATGAGGAAAAAAAAATATATATTTTATTAACTGCTACACGCTGTCATACAAGGACAGGCTTAGAGAACTGGTAAAGAGAAGAGTGAGGGGAGACCTCATCAATGTGTATAAATATCTGAGAGGAGCATGAAGATGATGGAGCCAGTCTCTTTTCTGTTGTTGTGCCCAGCAACAGGATGAGAGGCAAAGGGCACAAACCAAGGCACAGGAAATTCCAGCTGAATATGAGGAGACACTTCTTTACTGTGAGGGTGACAGAGCACTGGAGTAGGTTGCCCAAAGAGGTTGTGGAGTCTCCTTCTTCGGGGTTATTCAAAGCCTGCCTGGATACCATCTTGCACAATCTGCTCTAGGTGATTGTTCTTGGCAGGGGGGTTGGACTAGCTGATCTTCAGAGGTCCCTTAACCTCAGCCATTCAGTGAGTCATAGAATCAGAGAATATGTCTACTTGGAAGGGACCCAAGAGGATCATCAAGTCCAACTCCTGACTCCACAAAGGACAACCTAAGAGTAGTAAACCATATGTCTAAGAATGCTTTCTAAGCGCTTCCTGAATACCAAGTCTTTGTGCTATGACCTCTGCCCCGGTGAGCCTCATCCAGGATTTTCTATAAGGAAATCTAATCTTGATATACAGAAAAAGATTTACAGATAGTTTATTTGTTTTACTTTATAGAGATATAAACTCTCTTCTGCTAAGGTTATTCTCTAAATGTTGTAAACAGTAGGAAGTATAGTTGAACATAATTTGTACTTAAAATAGCCTGTCGCAATATCTAAAGTTGAAAAAAAATATTAGGTAAATTATTCAAATTCATAATACTGCTAAGAAAGGGAGTAGCCTATGTGAAAAAAAGTTTCCATGTGCTCTCTCAAAACAGCAGTTTATTAAATTTGTAGCTCTACAACACCCTAAGCAAGTTTTGAGGGGAATAGCATCTACTTAGTTTGAGTATGTTTAAACACAGCCTTAGGATCTGTCCCTCAAGTACACAGTAGAGATTGGTTTTAACATACGTATTTTCAACTGCATACTACAGAAAGCTCTATTTTATTTCCTGCAGCTGAACTACCTGGCTAAACATGATATTCTGTAGATTTTTTTTTTAAAGAATTATTATTCCATGATGCCTTTGTGCTTTATAACTAAGGAAAAGGGAAGGAAATCCACTCCCCTGTGCAAATAAAGAGCCTCTTACTTTTGTTCCAAAGACAGAAATGCATTGTTTCATCAAAAATAAAGTCAGTACGCAGCTGTGCAATCTTTCTTCTTTAATGTAAAAGCCTTGGAGACATTAAAAATCAGATACTAAACTCAAAAGTTGTTGACAATGTCAGGTTAGTTTACTTGTTACAAAAACAAACAAGCAAACAAATATATATATATATTTAGTAGGTCTAGTATGTGAGCTCTTCTTCCTTCCTTTTAAGAAGAAGAATTATATACAAAATTATATACATTGCATTTCCATATACATGCAAATGGAATTATTAAGAGATGATTTAGCAGTAGTTTCAAATAAAGAGACATCAAAGTGGCACCAGTTATCATAACATTTTAATTATGGATGCATTTGTACCTTTGTCTCTACCTGTCACAAATATTTTGTGGTTATATTCACACTATACACTAAGCTCAAGCTTAAGTCAAATAAGGCATGTCACAGTCAGTTGAAGAGTGTTCTCTCTACCCTCCTATTCTATCAATAATAACATTATTTCAATTCAAGTCATTTAAAAGTCACAAACTTAGTTAAACTTCTGTAACTTTTTTTGAAACACTCAAGTTATTTTAAAATTAGAGTAGTGCAATAAAAAGAATCTGTTATTTGTTCTATAATCTTTCTTTATCAGTTCACATGCTACAAATTCCACTTTTGGAAGGTTTTGAACTAATATTTGCAGGACTGGTAACTACATTCCAATTTATCTTCAGCCACTGCTGCTGCAGTGTTTATTGCAAAAACAAAATTGTATTTTACTAAACAGATAGATACAGCTAATTTTTTCAACTAGATTTAAGAGCAAACACTAATCTGAGCAAACACATTCATTAGTGTGTCCATATAAAATGCACTGAACACAGCTGTCATCTCAAAGTTAACATTGGAAAAAAAAAGTGTTATGCCTTTCAAAAATTCACATCAAAATTTTTACTCTAAAACATAAGAACAATCTTCTTAACTTTGTGACTCAAGTCTTACTTACAAGGATGAATCCAGTTGCTTAATTCTTCATTTGTAACTCCCAAATCCAATATACCTACTGTACAGCAAAGCACTGTACCATGCTTTGAAATTTTTCACACAGTGAACTGAAAACATGAAGTACCATGAGCTCCTCCAGTGTCAAGAAAGTGGACTGCCAAATATGTTATTGAGTCCTTTGTGTTGTGGAATAAATATGTATCTTCAACATCTACATATGTTAGATAATTTTAGAAACAGACTAAATTGGCAGGTTTGGGTACCTTTCTTCTCTTCCCCTTCCCTTCCCATCTCTTAATAATAAATTTATCCATAAGATTTTTGAACCAGATTATTCTTCACTGCTTTTGTATTTTTTTAATATCATGAGCTCATTTTTTTTCCACTCTTTTTTTTTCTTCTTTCAATTCAAGCACATTTGGCCCTCATACCACTGAATCTATTCATTTTTCAACAACATGAGTTTTGTTTTGTCCCATCTGTGATTTATTTTTTCACAAAAATAGCTACAAATGTTCACAAAAATACTATCCATAGTATTGCACTGTAGTCTTTGGAAAGACTTTAGTAGATCACTTTCATGAATGTTTCAAGGGCACATCCATCACAGAATTTATTCTTCTGTATCTTAATGCTAACCAAAAATATTTTCCAATATATCTGTTTGGTTTTCACAAGTAATGCAACAAGATCAGATGTTAATACATGTTAGGTATTAAATACAGTGTATTAATTAAATCTGTTGTGAATTTTACAGTTAAAAACATTTCTGTTTCTAAATAGCAGTATTTCTGCAAAGGAAAGTTGTATTTCACTAGTTTACTATATCTTCATAAATGTGTTTAAAATGAATAGCTGAAAAAGATTGATATAACTTATTTAGACTTTCAAAAGCACCTTCACAAGATCCTTGACCTGAGGTTACGAGAGGAAGCGCGCAGTCATGGGATGAGATGCAAAGAATTAGTATAGACCAAAAGCTCAGCTGGAGGCAGAAAGCTAGTGTAAAAAAAAAAGGACCTATTTTCATATCTATCTATATATCGATATATATGATGATGAAATGGGCAATGGTAAACTGATGTCAAATAAATTTCAAAGTTGGTAAAAGCAAACTAATGATCACTGAGAGGAAAATACATCTTATGTGATTCTAAATTACCTGTACCATTGAAGGAAAGGGTATTAATGGTCACAGCTCAATGAAGACCCAAATTTCATACCCAGTTGCTGTCAAAAGCGGATCATAATATAACAGGCAGCCAGACTCAGCAGAATATGGAGTGACATAGAGTGTGTAGAAAATATTCATATATAAATAAATAATGTATAAAATATTACATATGGATTTTCCTACTCAAAAAGTCTAGTAGATTAAAATGTCTCAGAAAAGTAAAATAATAACTGGACTATTGGAAGATGTCAAATGAAAACATACTGAAAAGATTAATCTTGATATCATCTATAAATAATAATTGATATTCAGAAGGTAAATGGAGAGATTCTGTTCCAATGCAAAATGGAACTCAGTTCAAAGTTCTTTTTCAAGTCACATTACAAATGTTAAAGTAATGCACAATATTCCATGAAAGTCATTGTTCCAGCATGCCATGAAGCTTGAGAATATAGTAAACTTCAAAAAAATAATTTTTACATGCATAATAAATATAACCAAAATTAAAACAGTTAAAAGTATCAACATTTCTGTAAGCTATCAAATGTTATGGAAATTAAAGCCACAACTTAGCCATAACAAGCAATTGGAGAAAGGGGGAAAATCATAGGGAAGGTTATTCTATTTGTTTTCAGGGAAACTATTCTCTTTGAAGCTTAAGCTGCTGCCATTTGTTGGAAGAATATATCGATTAAAAAAAAAAAACTTTATATTGTCTCCATAATAGCAACCCCCTTTTTGCCAACATTCTATCCCTAATTATGACTGAAGAAATTTTACCAAATGAAGTAAAGAAACTAACTTAATTACTACCACCTAACAAAAAAAAATCTTCCAAAGCAGACTGGAAGTTAGATTTAGGTTTCTAAGATAAGCATTCTAAGACAAACACACAATTTCAGGGAAAAATTGTTTAATTTTTAAATGTTATCCATGGTTGGATTGATGTCATATTTCTGAAATACTTCTAACAGCCTTTTTATATATTGTCAAATGGCACCAGATAATTTTGAAACTTAGTGACAGGATTTCTGTTCAGACTTTTTAGACCTTTCATTAAATACATACCTGTAACAAGAGGATTTTATTATAATTTTCATAAGAAAAAACAGAGTGCGACATTTACAGACTTTTTTTTTTTTTTTTTTTTTTTTTTAATCAGTTTTGGACCATTTCCTTTTAAAAAATAATGATAATAAAACAACAGATAAATATCCTGCTTGAAATTCTCACCTGGACTATAGCTCATCAAAATTGTTGGTGTGTTTTCACGTGGAAACATTTGTATATTGCTTCAGACCATAGTGAAGGCGGTAAACTTAACAGTCTCCATTTTCATGTTATTGGTACATTACACTCTCCACACTGTCAGCAAGTCAATCCCACTGAATGGATAGACAGCTTTTTCAAGTTGAAAATTAAGTAACCATGTCATAACAGCTGCTTGAAATGATTTGAAATAGTTCAGATCATTTTTTTTCCTGGACAATTAAAAGAAGGGGACAGTGAAATTGTTCCCAGGAAGGAGGATGATGTAACAGCTTAGAACAGACAGAAGCATTTCCCATTGAGGCACAATAGGGAACCTTTAGGATACATGAATCTTTTCAATCCTCTCTGTCATGAAGAATTCAGTAGAGTAGAAAGCTTACATAGTTTTTACTTGAACTTATATATTCTTTTTCAAATCAAAAGGAAGGAATCCTAATGTGAAATAGGGAAGGGCTGAACTACTCTGGGCAGTGAAATAATGCTGCAGAAAGGACCTTTCTCAAATCTTGTTCTCTCACAAGTGCAATACAGGAGAGAGTAAAGTTTTGCCTATCTCCTGAATGTTACTTAAGCATAAACCATTATGTTAGCCTCAACAGCTCAAGTAGTTTTGACCGTAGCTCCAATCATGCATATTATTAAAAGTCACTGTGCAGTGCATTGTAAATTAAATTCTTCTCCAAAGATGTTAGGGTGAGAAAATATATTTGCCTTATCTTCTGCAAAAAAACAAGGGCTAAATGCATGCATAAAACTAAATTTTCTTTATTAAATTCTCCCCGCCAAAAAATAAAAAATAAAGTCTTAATATAATTTAGAAATCAAAACACCAGATCAAGAGTACAAAAGGTAGTATGTCATTAATAATGTGAAATGTGATCTCACAAAATTCATTTTGTCATCCCAGAAGCTGACAATGAACAGCAGAAGGTTATGAACACAGTCATACTGAGTCTGACCAAATATATTGTTTCTAATGGTGTTAAGTGCAGACACTTACAAATGAATATAGGAAAACTATGGAGTCAGACTTTTGTCAGAATATCTTTCCATCTTCTTCAAGACCTTCCAGAAGATCTTACAAAACAAATTGACTGGATAACAAACTGAATCTTGTAAATTTTATGTTTGAAGTAATTATCAAGGAAAAGAAAAATAATAACCATATGTGACACTAAAGGATTATGGATTATCCATTTTTACCCAGGAAAGAGAGCCTTAGAACTGTGGAAATGTCTCTGAAAGCCATTAAAACACTTCTGTCAGAAGAGTCAATGTAGTCAAAATATAATATATATGTTACAAGCTATCAGGAAAAGAATAGAAACAATAAAGATTACATCACTGTGCTTCTATATAAAAGTCTCTATATACTGTTTTATAAATACCTACAAAAACACCTTCATTTATTCAGATACAGGGCAGATGGGCAACTTCAAAAATACACTCATGTTTAGGGAATTATCGGAGTCTCAGGATAGCCTAATGTTGGAGGAATAAGACATCGATATACTAAAATGCACAGAACATTAAATATGATGTCACTGAGACTCAACCTGTTCTCTTTTACCTGGACAGACATGGTCTGTTGTGATACATGACCATGAGAACCCTGAGCTATTCTAATGTCAGTGGTAGCATAAGTGGTTAGTCTAGAAGAATGTTTGGTCAGATTCTTAGCATTCATTCTAACATTATATACACATAGGAAAATAATCTTTATGTTTTTGCTGAGCTCTACAATTAGAAGAATAAACCTTATGCTATCTTTAGTAAATTCTATTTAGTAGTAAGTAACTCTACTTATGCTAATTGCTTACAAGGATTGATTGTCATTTAAGCTGTAGTTTGCAGACAATAAAAGTCAGGTTTAAAAATTTGAGTTGATATATTCCTGGCAGTCTCTGGAAAAAAACAACCCTGAACACTACAAAATGAGCTGTCTAAATGTTTCTGGTGGAGCACAGTGCAAGTATTTAGCCTCACAAAGAGAAAGCAACTTCAGGTCCAGAAAGCACCTTTTTTACAGAACTAATATAATCTGTCACTCAGCAAGGTCAAATTCTGACAGGATTGTATTCCTTGCTTTTCCAGAGCATTTGTGTTTTATTCTGTCTGAGGCAAGTCTTTCCTTCCTCCACTTGGAAACAAGCAAAGTTAAGAGATATTCAGCCACGTATTTTATATCCCGTTAAATCCGATCAATTGCAACCAGATGTAAGATATTCTTCATAGATTTCAGAAAACATGAAGTTAAACCCCTGCATGTGTACACATCATCCTCCTTAATGGATTTCTGAGATCTATAAACCAGTCAGATTTAGAGCAAGAGCATGCTGAATCACTCAAAACACAAGAGTCTAAATATAGGGCAGAATGTGCTGCTTAAAGTACTCTGATTTCTTTAGCAAGTCTTATTTGTCACAAACATTCCTCCTGGAATCTTTTATTTCTTCATTTCTTTTTTTCCTTGATATTCTTGTTACCAGGGCTGTACATTTACATCTTTATTGTTGTCAGTGGTGTTTTCTTTTTAAACTGCTTGTTTAAGACTTTTACTTTATACAGAAGCAGAGACAAAAGTATAGTACTGAGCTGAAGAAAACAAGACCAGTAGCCTTGAGCTAGAATAAGCAAAGGAGAAAAGGGGCAAAACCAAGAATGAGGAAGTGGATGGATGACGATTCCAGACAGACCCTCTTTTGCTCATTAACACCAATTAGTATATTAAAAAGCACATCCATCAAAATGGAAATGTAATAATAATAAAAATAATTGATTTTCTTCTGGATATCAGTGCAACTCATTTGGTGATTAACAAACTGAAGAAAAAAAAAAAAACACCTCTAAATACATTTAAAATCACATTTTTTAAAAATCAGGGCAACTGGGAAGCAGGCTTTCAGACACTTTCTTACAATCCATGGATTGTGAGATTGGAGGGAAGGTTTTGACACACCAATTTATATATATGCCTGAATGTCCCATCCCTTTGTTGGGAAGAGATTTGTTGTGCAGACTACATGTGCAGGTAACCTTATCTACAAATGGAATCAAAGTTAAAAATCCACCTGAAAACCCACGGAAGGCCCAAATTTGTTTATTTACAGAGCCAAAGACAGAGGAAACCCAGCACCAGTGGTGTTCCCTAGGGGCTGGTGTTGGGGCTGGTATTGATTTGGATGAAGGAATTGAGTGCACCCTCAGTAAGTTTGCAGACAACACCAAGGAAGTGATGGTCCGTGGTAGAGCAGGAGGGTCCTCCAGAGGGACCTGGACAGGATGGGTCGATGGGCAGAGGCCAATGGGATGAGTAGTTAGACATTGGAACAGGTTGCCCAGGGAGGTGGTGGAGCTACCGTCCCTGGGGTTGTTTAAGGAAAGGTTGGACATGGTGCTTAGGGACATGGCTTAGTGGGTGACACTGGTAGTAGGGGGATGGTTGGACCAGATGATCTTGAAGGTCTTTTCAACCTGAATGATTCTATGATTCTATTCTAAGTCTCTTAAGAAGTGTAGAACACAGAGTGTTTTTTTTCATATGGGCAGGAAAACTGCCTGGGAGAACAAAAATGTGTTCCCTGTTCAGAGCAAGCTAAAACCAGGAGCTATACCCCCATGAGTACCACACTATCAAAACAGCCTTACAAGCAAGAGGATGGAGACACTAGCAGACAATTTCATATCTTGTAGACTACTCCACAAATACCAATCTAGTTCCAAAACCCCAAAACCACCAGTAAAGACACCAAACAATGCTGACTACAGGCTTGTGCAAGGTTTGTGAACCATAAACAAAGTAACTGAGGACATACACATTGTAGTACCAAACTCTTATACAGTCCTAACAACGTTGTACAAAAGAGATTCTTGGATCTTAAAGACACTTTGTTTTGTATACCCCTAGAGCCTGACAATCAGACTGTATTTTCTTTTGAGTGGGAAAGCCCCATGACAGGAAAAAAGAACAAAATTTGCTGGACCGTACTACCACAGGTATTCAAGAATATTCTTACATTATCTGGGATTATTTGAGGGGGAAATTTAAACAATTTGCAGAGCTTATATGAGGGGACCTTGCTGCAATATGTCAACAACTTGTTGCTAGGAGCCCATGCCAAAGGAAAACGTGTGCAGCTGATTATCAACTTGTTAAGTTACCTGGGAATGGATAGATACTGAGTATCCAAGAAAAAGACTCAGGTGGCCCAGCAGAAGGTGTGGTACCTGGGGCTTGATATTTCTCAAGGACAGAGAGCATTAAAACCTGTGTGAAAAGAAGCTATATGCCAAATTGCTGTCCCCCAAACTCAAAACTGATTCTGGGACAAATCTTGATGGTATTTGTGACCCATGAGGTCCTAGCCATAATGGATGCCAAAGGAATCTGCTGGTTATCCCCAAGCTGAATGGCTAAATATCAAGCCATACTAGTAGACCAAGGAGACATAAAGTTGTCAGGTCAGCATCCTGAACCTGGCTATGCTCCTTCCAGCTAAGACAAGAGAAATCCAATATGACTACATGAGTATCATCGAGCATACTTACACCAGCTGAGCTGACTAAGGATGAGACAATAGCTAATTGAATATTTTACAGGTGGTAGTAGTTTTATGGAAAATGGACAGCATAAAGTAGGATATGTGGTAGTGACCCTCTGGGACACTGTAGAAACAAAAACACTACTTCAAAATACCTCAGCACAAAAAGCTGAATTAATTGCCTTGACTAGGGCCTTGGAATTAGCAGAAAGGAAAATATCAATGCCTATGCAGATTCTGAATAGATTTTGGAGTTTTGCTCACTCATGGAACCATCTGGAGGGAATGTGAGCTGTTGCCAACAATTAAGCACGGTCTATAAATTTTACAGTTGTTAGAGGTCCAAAGGCCCAAAGCTGTGGCAGTAGTGCACTGTAAGGCCCACCAAAAGGGTGATCATGACATTTAAGGGAATGGGAAAGCTGACTCAGTGGAAAAGGAAACAGCTAGAAGAACACCAGGAGACTTACAAAAGATGTTATTCCCCTGTGCAAAGACTTCACTCAATCCACCAGAATATACTACTAAAAGAAACACCTAATGGAAAAATTTAGATATATAAATGGAAGGATGGATGGTAGAAGATCCCCAGTGAACAGATTCTGATAACAAAAGCTATGACTGACCAGTTAATGAAAGATTTACATGAAGGGACACACTTTGGCACCCCCACCATGCAGCACTTTGCAATAGGACCAAAACCACAAACTATTGCAGAGCAAGTAGTGTGGAGGTACCCTCTGTGCTTTGCAAGCAACCCCAAAATCCAGCCAAAGCCACCACAAGGAAGATGAGGAAAGGGATGAAATGGGGGAAGAATTGGCAAGTGGACTTTTCCAAATTGCCTAGACAAGGATCTTATCAATATGTCCTAGTGCTAGTGGGCATATTCACTGGATGGCCAGAGGCCTCCCCATAATAAACTAAAATAGCTAGGGTATTGTAAATGAATTACTAAAAGAAGAAATCCCTCATTTGGGAATATCAGGGGGAGTCTCCCCAGACAATGAACCTCGCTTTATATCAAAAGTATTTCAAGGAATATCAAGAACATTACAGATTAGGTGGAATCTACATACTGCTTGAACACCACAGTCAAGCAGACAAGTAGAAAGAATGAATGAAAAAGCAGTTAACTGAAATTTACCAGGAAGCTCAACTGAAATGACTGGAGGATTTACCAATAGGTTTGTTGAGAGTTAGGATAGCCCTAGTGCTTGGGAAAAAGTTAGCCAATTTATTTGTTATATGGCAAATCATACCCTATAAATGAACTGATAACAGAAGGGAGTCAAATGCATGAATATTTGCTGTCTTTGTCTGCCTTGCTGTTCTCTCTTCATAGATACATACAGGAAGTACAACCAGTTCCATCAGATATTTTGGTGCATCCATTCTAACCTAGACATGAGATGCTGATCCAAATGTAGAAAGATATACCTCTATAGGAAAAATGGAAAATCATACCTTATACTGTCTTGCTTCACACCCACATGGCAATCTAAGTGGAAGGGATCAAATCATGCATTCATTACATCTGTGTAAAAGCAGCACCACCAGAAGAGAAGTGAGACATATTATAAGAAGAAGAATCACAGAAAGCTTTCTGGAAGTTGAACCAACAGAGGATTTGAAACTGTCATTTAAAAAAAAAAAAAAAAAAAAAGAGAGAGAGAGAGAGAGAAAGAGAGAGAGGTGGGACACCACTGTTTTTGTTGATCCTGATAACTATGACAGTATGGCTAAGTATATTAGTAATGAAAGGTAATAGCAAATCTGAAAGCTGAGATACTAGAAATAGCAAAACTCAAAAGGTTTGGAGAACAAAGGGGGAAGAAATTAAACTGCAGTGTCAAAATACAGCTGAAATTGATGCATGAGGTTCAGGTCCAAAATTTCTTTGCAATGGTAGTGAATTTTACCCATGGAAACTCATTGCAATAGTAGCTGCAGTCTCAGTTTTACCTTAACACAATGCGTTGGTGTCTTGGTGTCTCTTGCATTTTAGTTCACAGGGACACCTGAAGTTAAGATAAATGTTTTCCCAACACCTCCACTGATTCAAAAGAAGTTAACCCCCCAGTTTTCTGTAACTGTACCACATGTAGTTAAAAATACAGGCCAGCAACAATTTTTCAATCCCTCATGGTCTCTTAAGTGAGTAGAACTACTGATGCAGGTTAATGTTTCTGCAGTCAAACCAAGTTGCTCTCCATACCTAACTGTATCTTATTACATTTAGTCTGATACTGAACAAAATATTGGTCATTTTGAAACATCTACCCATCATCCACTATTCATCACATTGAGAAGTAATGGCAGTTTGATGAAGTTCCCACTGGCTGAAAGAGAGGAAATACTACCCCATTTTTATAAAAGAGAAAAAAGGAAGACCTGGGGAACTACAAGCTGGTCAGTTTCACCTCTGTGCCCAGCAAGGTCATGGAGCAGATATTCACAGAATCACAAAATTGTAGGGGTTGGAAGAGACCTCAAGAAATCATTGGGTCCAACCCACTGCCAAAGCAGGTTCCTTAGAGCAGGTTGCCCAGGTAGGCATCCAGACGGGTCTTGAATATCTCCAGAGGAGACTCCACAACCACCCAGGGCAGCCTGTTCCAGTGCTCCATCACCCTCACCATGAAGAAGTTCTTTCTCATGTTGGTGCAGAACTTCCTGTGCTCCATTTTGTGGTCATTACCCCTTGTCCTGTCCCCATAAAACACTGAAAAGAGGTTTGCCAAATCTCCCACACCTCAGGTATTTATACACATTGATGAGATCCCCACTCAGTCTTCTTTTCTCCAGGCTGAACAGACCCAGGTCTCTCAGCCTGTCTTCATAGGGAAGATGCTCCAGGCCACGTATCGTCTTTGTGGCCTTCTGCTGGACTCTTTCCAGGAGATCCCTGTCTTTTTTGTACCGGGGAGCCCAGAACTGGACACAGTACTCCAGGTGAGGCCTGACCAGGGCAGAGTAGAGGGGGAGGATCACCTCCCTTGACCTGCTGGCCATGCTCCTTTTAATGCACGCCAGGATCCCATTGGCCTTCTTGGCCACCAGGGCACACTGCTGGCTCACAGTCAACCTGTTGTCCACCAGGACCCCAAGATCCTTCTCCTCGGAGCTCCTCTCCAGTAGGTCTTCCACCAGCCTGTACTGAAACATCCGGTTGTTCCTTCCCAGGTGCAGGACTCTACACTTGCTCTTATTAAATCTTATTTGGTTACTTCCTGCTCAGCTCTCCAGCTTGTCCAGGTCTCACTGAATGGCAGCACAGCCTTCTGGCCTGTCAGCCACTCCTCCCAGCTTTGTATCATGGGCGTACTTGCTGAGGGCAGACACTATTCCCTCATCAAGGTCATCAATGAAGATGTTGAACAAGACCGGACCCAGCAGCAACCCCTGGGGAACAGTGCTAGTCACAGGTCTCCAGCTGGACTCTGCACAGCCAATCACCACCCTCTGAGCTCAGCCAGTCAGCCAGTTCTCAACCCATCTTACTGTTCATTCATCTATCCCACACTTTCTCAGCTTTCCTATCAGGATGTCATGGGAGACAGTATCGAACGACTTGCTAAAATCAAGGTAGATGACATTTACTGCTCTCCCCCCATCTACCCAGCTGGTGATGCCATCATAGACAGCAACAAGGTTCATCGAGCACGACTTTCCCTTAGTGAATCCATGCTGACTACTCCTCATAACATTCTTCTCTTCCAGTTGCTTGGAGATGGCATCCAGAACAAAATGTCCCAACACCTTTCCCGGGAGAGAAGTGAGACTAACTGGTCTGTAGTTTCCCAGATCCTCCTTCTTGCCCTTCTTGAAGACCAGAGTGACATTGGCTGTCCTCCAGTCTTCAGGCACCTCTCCTGTTCTCCAGGACCTTACGAAGATGATAGAGAGCGGTTCGGTGATCACCTCTGCCAGCTCCCTTAGCAGACGTGAATGCATCCCATCGGGACCCATGGATTTGTGTGCGTTGAGCCTACTCATACACTACCAAGCTGCTCTCTTGTCAACCAGGGGGGAGCCTTCCATTACCCAGACCCTTTGTCCTCCCGCCAGGGTCGAGGAGTCCTGGGGAGGAGGGGTCCTTGAAGAAAAGACTGAAGCAAAGAAAACATTCAGCATCTCTGCCTTCTCAGCATCTCCTCAGTTACCAGGACACACCCCTTGCTCAGCAAGGGACCCACATTATCTGTAGTCTTCCTTTTACTGTTCACATACTTAAAAAAAAACTTCTTATTATCCTTTATCTCTTTTGCAAGAAAGTTTCCCTAGAGCAGGTTGCCCAGGTAGGTGTCCAGACTGGCCTTGAATATCTCCAGAGAATGAAACTAAGCAACCTCCCTGGGCAGCCTGTTCCAGTGCTCTGTCACCTTCACTGTGAAGAAGTTCTTTTGCATGTTGGTGCAGAACTTCCTGTACTCTATCTTGTGGCCATTACCCCTTGTCCTGTCCCCACAAACCACTGAAAAGTGGTTGTTCAAATCCCACTGTCTCCCACCATTAAGATATTTGTAAACATTGATAAGATCCCCTCTCAGTCTTCTCAAGGTTGAAGAGACCCAAGTCTCTCAGTCTTTCCTCATAGGGAAGATACTCCAGGCAAATATTCCTGGAAACTCTGCTAAGGTACATGGAAAACAAGGAGGTGATTAGTGACAGGCAACATGGCTTCAGTAAGGGCTGGTGGCCTTCTATGATGGGATTACAGTATTGATGGACAGGGGAAGAACAACTGACATTATCTCCCAGGACTTGTGCAAAGCATTTGACACTGTCCCCCATAGTATACATACTCTCTATGGTACAATACTCTCTATTGGAGAAACATGGATTTGATGGAAGGACTACTTCTTGGGTAAGGAGTTGGCTGGTTGGTGGCACTTGAAGAGTTAAAGTCAACAGCTCAGTGTCCAAGTGGAAATCAATAATTAGTGGTGTTCCTCAGAGGAAACATCTCATTATTGGGACCAGCACAGATTAAGATCTTTATCGGTGCCATGGACTGTGGGATTGAGTGCACCCTTGACAAATTTGCTGATGACACCAAGCAATACAGAAGAGATACACCTGGTCCTGGAAAGCGTGAAAAAGGACAGAGAATATCACTGGTGGGAAACTCTTCTTGGATGGTCACAGCCAACAACAGGAATGTTCAATTGCCTACTCCATCCAGTTGTGAATATACTATTTCTAACTCTAGTGTGTTTATTACTTATAATTTTATTGTATATAAAGGTTTAGTACATGATAAAACAAGTAACCCAGTTCCAACCATCCAGACCTAAGCAAATAATGATGGCATGATAAGATAGTGATTATATAGAGTACTTCTTAAAATAGGCAGAGGTGGACAAAAGAGCGAACTCTGAAGAGTTAAAATGACACTCATAGTCCCAAAGAGGGGAAACAGTAGTTCTGAGCTGAAGAAAACTAGACCAGTAGCCTTGAACTAGTAAAAACAAAGGAGATAAGGGATGAAAGCAAGAATGAGAAAACACTTGGAGGAAGATTCCAGAGTGATATACACTAACCTTTTATTCATTAAGGGTCATGAGCATACATATTAAAAAAAAAAAAAAAAAAAAAAAAAATTTGGAAATACAAGATTTGGTGTTCTGTCCTCTCCCACCCCCACCCCCCACTGGTGTACTGTAACACACATGCTCAATGGGATGGATATAATCTAGACAAGCTAGGACAACCATTCAGAAGTAGCCAGAGAGTTTCATAAGTTACCTCTGTGTGAATAGTGGTACTTCAAGTCAGAGGTGTGTTTGATTTGTGAAGGATCGCCAAGCACTCGATTTTGTGCAGAATTAATTAAAAGACTTTTGTGTGGATTCTGACTCTGTGTGCTTATTGGCTCAGCACACTGGGCACAAAGTTAGGGATAACATGAGTATAGATAAGGGAAACATTTTCTGATGTTAATGTGTCAACATCTAACATGATCAAAAAGTAGGCATTTTTATACATGCACAGTGAAATCAGGTTCTGTATCTGCAGTAATGCAAATGACAAGAAAAAAAAAAAAATCTTTTCAAAGCCTATTCCTTCCCATATCACCACGACAGCATTTTAAATCATCCACTTGCTGAGGGTATATATATTCTGCTCCTTATTAACAACACTGTAAATTTGGGTTATCAAACATGTCCTTGAATAAATCAGATGAGGCTTTCATAACGAGGAAAAGATACAATCTAGGAGAGGCTGACATTTCAGACCTTATTTAAATTGCAGAAAATTTCTCCCCTCCTACCCTTGTACTTGCATGATTTCTCACACTCATCAGCAGATGGCTTCCTTGAAGATATGGTGATTGCTTTGCTTGATAAAATCCACACACAGAGTGGAGGTTTTATTGTTATTGCTAATGCAGTGTTGTACAAATTGATGAAAAAATGGAAATATCTTGTTGGTTTCTTAGATGCTGTTGCATTTTTATGGATAAGTTTTGGTAGATGACAGGTATTCCTGTACAGGAAGTACAGGTAGGTTCCAGGTGACCGTTAGTGCTTGATTTTTCTAGAGCATTACCCAGTGTTTCAGAAGCCACTGGCATAAAAAGTGGTGGACATGAAGGTGGTAAGCTGCTAGATGACAACAGTTTTATTCTATTTATTGTGTAATTCTTTCTTATCTCTCTCCTCCAGTTTATTTTCTGTAGAATGGCTGCAAAAAAAAATTGCAGACCAAACATTTTCCAATGAAGTATTTGGACAGCTTGCTCAAATGTTCAAGCGGGTGAGAATCATAGGCTATGAAATCATTAAAGCTACTAAAGAGAAGAAAATGAATAACTGATTTGCATCCTGAAATACTCTACATAATCAGCATCATCTAGGCACCATCTGTTTTAGAATTCGGAAAGATTTTTAGCCTGGAAATTCAAAAACTACATATTTGAGAATTTTTTAATAAGAAGTAATTAAAACTAACTTTAATAAGAAGTAATTAAAACTATTAATGAATAACTTGCTATTGTGTATATGCTTCATGTAGGCAAGAGACATATAGCCACCAAGGTTCAAATTGGACGAGTTATTCTGTGACAAGTCTAGAATTGTGTCTGGTAAAGGTCACAGATGTCAACAACAAGATGCTAAGATAGCAAGCCAATTACTGAGTCCCTAAGACTTACACTTAGGTACTTTGATAGATTCACCATAGTATGGGAGCATGAGCTCACAATATACACAGACAGGTCTCCAGCCAAAATGAAAGGTTACATTTCTTCTGCCCTCCAGTTGCCTGAGCTGACATCAAAGGTAAGGACCCACAAAATTAAGAAGTGTATACACACAAGACTATTGATATATATATATATTTTAATTATTTTTTCAAATGAATATAATGATGCTAGGAAGACATTTATCCACAAATTTTTAATTAGTTTAAAGAAGTCATAATCTTTAACTCCACTTTAAAACTCCACTAATATAATAAACATTTTAGCAAATACATACATATGAATGCATGCATACATGCATAATGGAGCAGATTATCTCGAGAGTCATCATGCAGCACTTGCAGGGAAAGCAGGCGATCAGGCCCAGTCAGCATGGGTTTATGAAGGGCAGGTCCTGCTTGACGAACTTGATCTCCTTCTATGACAAAGTGACGCGCTGGGTGGATGAGGGAAAGGCTGTGGATGTGGTCTACCTTGACTTCAGCAAGGCTTTTGACACCGTTTCCCACAGCATTCTCCTCAAGAAACTGGCTGCTCTTGGCTTGGACTGGCGCACGCTTCGTTGGGTTAGAAACTGGCTGGATAGCCGGGCCCAAAGAGTCGTGGTAAATGGAGTCAAATCCAGGTGGAGGCCGGTCACTAGTGGCGTTCCCCAGGGCTCGGTGCTGGGGCCGGTCCTCTTCAATATCTTCATTGATGATCTGGATGAGGGCATTGAGTGCACCCTCAGTAAGTTTGCAGATGACACCAAGTTAGGTATGTGTGTCGATCTGCCCGAGGGTAGGAAGACTCTGCAGGAGGATCTGGAGAGGCTGCACCGATGGGCCGAGGTCAACTGCATAAAGTTCAACAAGGCCAAGTGCTGGGTCCTGCACCTGGGGCGCAATAACCCCAAGCAGAGCTACAGGCTGGGAGATGAGTGGTTGGAGAGCTGCCAGGCAGAGAAGGACCTGGGAGTGATGGTTGATAGTCGGCTGAATATGAGCCAGCAGTGTGCTCAGGTGGCCCAGAAGGCCAACAGCATCCTGGCCTGTATAAGAAACAGTGTGGCCAGCAGGGCTAGGGAGGTGATTGTCCCCCTGTACTCGGCTCTGGTGAGGCCGCACCTCGAGTACTGTGTTCAGTTTTGGGCCCCTCTCTACAAGAAGGACATGGAGGTGCTCGAGGGAGTCCAGAGAAGGGCTATGAAGCTGGTGAGGGGCCTGGAGAACAAGTCTTACGAGGAGCGGCTGAGGGAGCTGGGCTTGTTCAGCCTGGAGAAAAGGAGGCTCAGGGGTGACCTTATCGTTCTCTACAGGTACCTGAAGGGAGGCTGTAGCGAGGTGGGGGTTGGTCTGTTCTCCCACGTGCCTGGTGACAGGACGAGGGGGAATGGGCTTAAGTTGCGCCAGGGGAGTTTTAGGTTGGATCTTAGGAAGAACTTCTTTACCAAAAGGGTTGTTAGACACGGGAACGGGCTGCCCAGGGAAGTGGTGGAGTCACCATCCCTGGAGGTCTTCAAAAGACATTTAGATGTAGAGCTTAGGGATATGGTTTAGTGGGGACTGTTAGTGTTAGGTCAGAGGTTGGACTTGATGATCTTGAGGTCTCTTCCAACCTAGAAATTCTGTGATTCTGTGATAATGGTCTTAAAGAAAATCACCATCTGGTTGCAATTTTTCTTTTAAAGAAAGATAATAACTTTGAAGCCATAATATGTGAAAATGAATAATACAGATTTCTTAGTGGTATTTCTGTGCTTAATCTATGACAGTATGTTCTTTTATATTGAGCTTACTACTCATTAAAGACATTATTTCATGGGAATGTTCAACATTTCTATAGGAACCATTATTCAACTATACCTATACTATGCTATCTATGCTGAGACCTAACAAAACAGGTGCAAAATGCTGGTTTGGATGGTATTGCTGCCTGATCCAGGCCTTCTGAAATGCATATGCTTTTCAAAAGAAATGATCATCAATCTAATTCTTTTGTGGCTAACTGTGTAACAACTTGTCCAAGGAAGACTAAATAATGTTTTCAGTTCTTATGGCTTAGGTTAGAGTTAAACAGCTTGTTAAGTTTAGGGGGGTCAGAAAGCAATGATTGCTCCATACGTATTTTTGGTATAATAATTGAACTGGGAATTCTGTACAAGAAAGCTAATTAGATTCTCCAAAAGAGTATCATTAAAATTAAATGTAGTCATAGTTTATCTCTTTGAAAAAGATGACAGGAAAATCAGTGAAGAAAAAGAGCTTTTGTACTCTCAGATAAGGAATTCAACAATCTCCTTTTCCCTAAATGCCACTACACTCTAGTTTATTACATGTTTTTTCGGAGGAAATACTTTTACAAAATGCAAATGCTAAAGAATTTACCCTACTGAGCAACTATGTCCATTATGCCTTTGGCAAAGTCTGAGACTATATTGTTACTGTTGAAACAGTTTTGCTGTGGAGAAGAGAAGCAAAGATTCACTTGGTTACAAAGAGATAGTACATCTCTTTCATGTTGATAAAATGTTGACCAGAAAACATTTGGTATCTGATATATAATTGGTATCCAAGGATAATTGGTATAGTTTACATGAAACTGTCCCTAGGTTTTAGATCTTCAAAATAAGTAGGCTATCAAGGCATGTTCTTCACTACTGAGGCTGCAGCAACACAGCTGTACACTGTCTTCAGGCTGCTTTCATAACACTTAAAATAGGCAGATTCATGTTTTTTGATCATTTATAACATCCTTGCTAGGTTTTGGGTTCCACCTAAACTTTCTAGAGATCTACAAGTGCTCTATGGACCTACTACTGAATTCTGGAGGGAAATACAGTGTTGCAAAATGTCTCTCTTTTTGTCTATGTCTCTCTTCAGATGTAAGCTTTGAACATACCCTTTGTGTACCATATTTCATTCAGCTGCGTTGGTGATGGGAAGTGCAAAACTACAAAATGACCCTGTAAATGTCAATGTCAGTGAAAACAGACAGGGAGTAATAAGGTGAAAGAAAGACCAAAGGAAAATCTTTATCATGCAGGAATGATTGAGAAAATAAGAATGCAAACAAAGTCCGCTGCTGTTTCTGGTTCAGTTCGTAAACTAAGCAGCAAGTCTTAACATGAGTATACATGTGTTATAACAGCTATCATATTAGTCCTGAAACTAACTTCTTATTTTCTACAAAGTTTTCACCCTTTGAAAGTGTTGTCTGTGTTTATAGAGTATATTGAACAATAAGAGTTAATTTTAAGGTCACTAAGTGACACCTTATTAATGTCAAGTGTTTCCATGTTCAAAATACAAGTAAACAAACAACAGCAATAACAAAAAAAATCTTTTCTTGCTAGCAATCACTGCTTAATATTTGTGTATTATTATGCTTATTAAATCATTCATTAATACTCTCATATTATCCATACCAAATTTAAATTTTAGCAGTCTTTCATCTGTCTAAAGGAAGAATTTTATTTGATTAAAGCAAACAAACAAAACAACAACAACAAAAAGTACACAATGACAAAAATTTGCTTTGAATGCATATGATTTTTATACTAGAATAGCACACTGACCTACAACAATGAAAATTTGTTTTCCTAATTTTAGAATAGAAGTTAAGAACTTCAATGAAATGCAGAATTTAGCAATGAAATGCAGATTTGCTGAGGAACTTGAATTAAATAGGAATTTGTTCTGTGTTTGTTTAGAAATCTAACCAAGCTGAAGTCTAATCTAAAAATGCAAGATGCAAAAATGTACGTGTAGATTTGTAATTTCCAAGCAACACTGTTGTATTAATGTTGTAGGGGGATGTTGATTCTAAGCTAACTGAGTGAAATCACAGTCTCTAAATGCAATCACAGTCTCTAAATGCAAGTACCAGTTACTTAGTGATAGTTCCAGAATACCTGGCACAGCAATAGTATGCCCAGTGCTTCAGCACTTAAGTGCTTAGTCACTTGAATGCTAGAAATGGTGACATTTTGATTGGAATGGAAATCCCTTTTTTTGTTGTTGTGTTTGTTTTTAAAGAGCACATTTTTCTGGGTTTGGGGTAGTTTTGTTTTTGCTCTTCCTCATTCATTAATACCTTTTTTTTAAGTAGTTTTATTTAACTTAAAATCAGCATTTTTACTGCAGCAGAATTTAGTGGTACATGGTGTTATCCATGACCAAGAGAGAGTAAAGTGTTTCAAATATATGACATGCAATAATTACCAGACATTTCATTTGACCTGTAAGATAAAGCAAGCAGTCATCACAATATAAGTGTGCCAGTGATACAAAAATTGTTTCTACAATTTATATAGCAAGTTAAACGTTCAGAATGTTAACCATCTAGGGGCACAATTTTACTATCTCGACGTTCATGCTTACCAGTTATATGTTGTTCTTTTTTGGTTTGCACACACTTCAGCAGCACTTCAGCTAAGACTGTACTGAGCTTAGCACTAAGTAAGAGGGATAAATACTCCTTTCTACACTTTAATGTTCGAGTTCAATATTAATATATTCCCTAAATCTGGTAAAAGATCTCTTCACAGCATTGCTGTCTTCTGTGTGTACATACATATATATATATATATTAAAGAAAAGAAAAGAAAAAAAAAAAAAAAAAAAAAAAAGCATGGAGCTGACACAAACATGGAGCGATACTGTGAAAGAGCCTGGTGTATCAGAATTCTAACTCTTAGAATTCCCAAGTTGATTCTTGGTTCTTTTCCTTCCCATTTACTTCCCTGACACATCAGCTATTACAATGTCATATATTGAGAAAGAGTGTACCTTCAAACCCCTGGAATGTTAAAATTAACAAAATTGATCAACTGGACTATTCTTAGGAGGTATAAATATAATTCTTTAATGATGTGGAGAACTATTAAAAATTAATAAACCAGAACAAGGCTGAAACACTTAAGATTAAGCCTTTTACATAATGCAGGCAAAATGGATCATCTTGAATTTAGCATATTACACAGAAACACTGGAGTATTACTGAAAAAATAACATAAAATAGGAACTTACATATCTTCTGTACTATGTGAAATGAATGATCATTTTGATAACAGATATATGATAAAGTGAATTGACTTCTTTGGCCACGTAAAGAAACAGTATAAAAACATGAACTCACAGATCTTCACTCCTTTTACAGTCTTATATTAATTTCCCTAGTAAGCACATTCACAGAGATAAAGAATATTACATTTCCCTGCTAAGACAATGATAAATGACTACTTCTAAAGCATGGGAAGAATATCACTATAGAGAATAAAATTTAATAGATAAGCAATATACTCCATGATTAATTTTATATTACAGGAGTAGTCAAGCTTTCTCTGGCCAAGAAAAGAAAGCACAGAATGTGAAAGAGCCACAGATAAAATGTCTCATCCCTATCTCTACTCATTTCTTCTTTTTCTATCAAGCAGCACTCTTCTCCCTCTTGCATCTGCCATAGCAGCCTCTGAGCCCAAAGAACAGACCACAGCAAACCATATACACTAACACTTGGTTCAGGTCAATTTAGAAGACATTGTTCAAAAAAATAAATAATTAAATAGTAAGTAAATGTGAGAAAGCTGCACATCATTCTGAAAACACTGGTTTGCCTGGTAAACTCATGGACTATATAATCAGAAATTATTTACAGAGAAAAAATAAAAACCTCTACGTGAGAAAGACAGCCTATAAATCTACAGTGCAAACATCTGAAAAATTGTGACTTCTCTATGTAACAGGAATCAAGAAACACTTGTTCCATGTACTAACTCGAAATTATATTAAGATATAAGTGCTTTGCTAGATTTTAGCAGTTAGCATCAGTTCTCTTCATACTTGTTCTTGCCATGCTTGCCTACCTTTTAATGTTTTAAATGTGCCTCCTTAGCATTCCTTAGCAGGAAGTGACTATTTCTTTCCTTTTATATCTTTCTAGTTGGTATTATATTACCAAAATGTCACAAATATATATACTGAATTCAATACAGTAATATACAAAATGGACACAGAATTAGGAACTGAGCATGTAAACCTAGGTGACTACCTTAGGTTAAAATCATTGCATCATAGAATTTGGCATTGTAAGAGACCTTTAAAGACCATCTAGTCCAACTCCTGTGCCATGGGCAGGGACACCTCTCATTAGATTAGGCTGCCCAAAGCCTCATCTAATCTGTCCTTGAACACTTGCAGGGATGGGACATCCAGAACATCTTTGAGAAACCAGTGGCTTACCACCCTCATTGTGAAGAATTTCATCTTTATATCTAATCTAAATCTAACCTGTTTTAGTTTACAGCCATTATCCCTTGCTTTATCGCTACATGCCTTTGTACGAATCTTGCCCTGTCTTTCTTGTAGGCTCTCTGTATTTACTGAAAGGCTGCAATAAGGTCTTATCAAAGCCTTCTCTTCCTTCTCTTCTCTATGCTATACAACTCCAACCCTCTCAGTCTTTCTCCATAGCAGAGGTGCTCCAGCCTTTTGATAATCCTCGTCCTCCTCTGGATATATTCCAAGCATTTCGTGTCTTTTTTGTGCTGTAGACCCCAAAGCTGAATGCAATACTCCAGATAGGGTCTCATGAGAGTGGAGTAGAGGAGGAGAATCACCTTCCTTGACATGCTGGCCACCACTTATTTGATGCAAAGTTTCCAGGCTGCAAGTGCACATTACTAGTGAATCTTCAACTTTTAACCAACCAGTATCTCCAAGTCCTTCTCTACAGAACTACTCTCAATTAATCCACCAGTCTGTACTGATACTGGGGGTTGTCCCAATCCAGGTAAAAAATGCTGCATATGACCTTAAACTTCACGAGGTTCACATGAGCCACATATATATAAATAATATGTATACAAAGTATATATAAAAATAATATAAAATGTATTCTAAATTCTAGAAATAAGACTTTCTATTATGAAAATATTATCCATATTATCTTATTAGCTAAATAAGGTATATTTTTTGACTTATTGTTAGAACAACTGCTAACAATTACAGGCTGGTCTAAATAAACAGCCTGACATCTCACAGTCCGTCAGGATTAAAACAAGTATTCATATACTATCTTTAATTTCACCAGGAGTATTAACATGGTGGATTTGTGAAAAATAAGCAGTCTGGCATGTTTAAAACAAAAGGCAAGCTAAAACAAACAAACAAACAACAACAACAACAACAACAACAACAACAAAACATACCTTGTGATATGAATTCATCTCAAAAGAAAAGGAAAATATACACATATAGAACTGAAGTAATTAGAGGATAATGAGATTACAGCTTTTATGTTTTAAGAGACAGAAAAGAAAGAAAGAAAGAAAGAAAGAAAGAAAGAAAGAAAGAAAGAAAAAGAAAATTAGAAAGAAAGAAAGAAAAAGAACAGCTGAAATGATTTGTTTTTATGTGTAATAATCTATTTCTTTGTTGTATAAAATTAATTTACAGACTACCAAGCCCAGAACATTGTCAGACAAGTGCATGTCAATCTCTCAGCAACAGGTACATGTAATAGTTTGGAAAAGAGTGGGAGTTGTCATCAACCAACTCTCATGTTCTTGTTCAATTGCATTGCAATAATCAAGTTTGTAAACATATTCACAGCCTAAATAGACTACAACACACATGAAAAACATGAAAAAACATGAAAACATGAAAACATGAAGAACAGATCCTGTGCTGACCAACCAACCAGAGCAGAATGGAGTTTTTGGAAG
>NC_048926.1:65353896-65365864 GCF_011077185.1 Oxyura jamaicensis
GCGTCTCTCTCAGAGGGGGGAAAGGATTTTTTGCCCAGGAGTTAGCAGGATTGAGAGACGGGGCTTTAAACTAGAGCCGAAGGGGGAAAGGGATAAAACTAGGCCTGCCAGTGATAAGCTAAGGGATAGCATGCTAGAATCAGAGGGATGGTGTGCTGGTGAGGTCCTTTGGTCTGCTCCACAAGGTGCTGCTTACAATGAGGCACCATTTGAAGTGCTTCTACACAAACACATGCAGTATGAGGAATAAACTGGATGAGCTAGAAGTCTTGGCCCAGTTCCAGAGCTACAACATCATCACAAGAAGCAAAACGTGGTGGGATGAGTCTTGTGGCTGGTGTATTACATTCAATGGTTACAGGCTCCTCAGGAGGGACAGGCGTGGCAGGCAAGGTGGGGGTGTGGTGCTGCACGCAAAGGAGAGGCTGGACTGTGTGGAGCTTGCAGTTGATGATGGCAAATTTGGGAGCCTCTGGGTAAAGATTAAGGGACAAACAAGTAAAGGGGATGTCATCATGGGAATCTATTACAGACCACATGGCCACAATGATGACACCGATGAATTATTTATTCTTTGAGAAACTTGAGATCAACTGCCCTTGTCCTTATGAGGGACTTCAACTTGCAGCCTCACCTCGAGTACTGTGTGCAGTTCTGGGCACCACAGTACAAAAAGGACGTGAAACTATTGGAGAGGGTCCAGAGAAGTGCTATGAAGATGGTGAAGGGCTTAGAGGGGAAGAATGGCTGAGGAGCTGCTGAGGTCACTTGGCCTGTTCAGCCTGGAGAAGAGGAGGCTGACCTCATCGTGGTCTACAACTTCCTCATGAGGGGAATGGAGGGGCAGGCGCCAATCTATACTCTTTAGTGACCAGTGAAAGGACCTGAGGGAGTGGTGTCACTCCCAGGGGAGTTTTAGGTTGGATGTTAAGAAGAACTTCTTTACCGAAAGGGTTGTTAGACACTGGAACGGGCTGCCCAGGGAAGTGGTGGAGTCACCATCCCTGGAGGTCTTTAAAAGACGTTTAGATGTAGAGCTTAGGGATCTGGTTTAGTGGGGACTGTTAGTGTTAGGTCAGAGGTTGGACTCGATGATCTTGAGGTCTCTTCCAACCTAGAAAATTCTGTGATTCTGTCCAGCTGTGACAGGGGAGATTCAGGCTGGATATCAGGAAGAGGTTCTTCACTGAGAGGGTTGTCGCACACTGGAACAGGCTCCTCAGGGACGTAGCCACTGCACGAAGCCTGTCAGTGTTTAAAAAGCATTTGGACTGTGCTCTCAGTCATATGGTCTGCATTTTGGGGTAGATCTGTGTGGTGCCAGGAGTTGGACTCAATGATCGTTACGGGTTCCTTCCAACTCTGGATGTTCTATGATTTTATAATTCTATGATTTGATGGCATCTGTCTGCAGACTCACACGGTGATGTAAAGGCCCTGGACACATGTTCCTTCCAGGAGTTTTTTTACTAGACCTGGTGTTGATTCACCTGTTCATCTTTCTAACTTGACCTTGGCCCAGCCCTATAACCATGACCTTTTCTACCATTGGGAACTGAGGCCTGGACCCTCAGCTTGCCCAGCTCGTTGGCTGAGAAATGTGGCTGGGACAGTGAATGACCCTGTCCTCTCAGCCTGCATATCACAGACTCCCCCCGACCCTGACTGGCCCTTGCTGCACTGACAACCAGACCAAGAATCTTTGCATGTTTGCATCCTAGCACCTGAAAAAGAAAAACAAAAACAAAACACACCACATTTAAGTTTTGCCTGTACTCAGTTCAAGTAGATTTTTCGCATGCACTCAGAGCACTTCCAAATGATAGCCATACTACATTTGCACATCATATACTACAAAAAAAAAAAAAAAAAAAAAGTGCTATTTATTCTTGCCTGAATTTCAAGCTAAAATAAATCAGTGGTGGGTGGTAGAATTGTCCCCACAAGAATCCACCTTAAGTCTTTGCATTCTTGCTACTTTTATCTTCTATTAACCCATCATAATTTTATCAGCAATCATCAGGTTAAATAATAATAGCAATAATAATAATTTTGAACTTATCTCCATTTACTTTTTTATTATTTTTTTTTTATTTAGAGTTCAGAAGTCAAATCTTTAAATTTGCCATAGTGAAGTGACTGCCAAAATGTTTATAAGCAGCAGCTATTTTTCCCTTCATACCTGTTGCATACAGCAGTAAGCTTCACTAAGCCATTTTCGTAGTTTATTAAAAGGACAGGAAAGGATTATTTTTTATTTTATTTTATTTTTTGTCAAGCACATCTTTTATAGGTAACTCTCTTATAGATTTTATTCTACATTTGGGACACAACTGGAGATTTATCAGGACCTGGGTGATTTTGTTTCAAGTTCACAGTGCAAATCAGACCAAAGCTTAGAGATGAAAATGTGATTCCTTATATTTCAGATGAGTACCTGTTTGAATAGTGGAAACACATTTTAAAATAGACTTTCATTTGCTTCAGACTGACAGTGATCAGAACAATTGTGAAACCTTTGCAAAGATATATTGAAGCTAGCAAGCTGAAATATAAAATTTTTTCTTTAGATGCAAAAAAATATCACTGTAGTGCAAGTCTGATTACAGTAACAGTTTCTTAAACAAATGTACTCTGCAGATGATTTTACGTCTCATTTAAATGTTATGTATAATTAAAATTACATTTTGTTTAACTCATCTTCATTTGCATTCCCTGCAAAATGCCTCTTATTTATTTATTTATTAAAATTAGCATTTTAGAAAATCCAGTCCACACCCAAACACGTGCAATTCACATTAAATGGGCAGTGTCATTACTTTTGCTTACTGCTATTGGCTTTGTGTTCAGGCACCTGTTGACTCCATAACACAAATACTGTGCTTAAAACAGCATGCATAGTAGATATTCCTGACTTAGATAGTAGATACTCCTTTCTACAGATTTTCCTGACTTGGAGACCTGTAGCTGCACAAGACATTCTGATGTACTCACAAGTACAGGATCTCTTTCACTGGTAAAAAGAACAAAGAGAATATTCTTCTGTGTTTACTAGGTATTATAATATTCCTTTAGAACCATTTTTGTTTCATTTGGAATACCAAATAAACTAAAATATTTTCTTTATAGAAAAGGAATGACCAGTGAGACATACTTTATCTTTTTTTATCTTAAAGGAAAAAATATATATTTATATTTTATATACATACACACATACAATTTCCCATATACATAGGAAATCTATGGCCATTCATGAAGAAATACAAGGTAGAATGTTATTACCTTCCTGAACCTTTCTGATTCTATTTGTTTTTGGTGCAATTCTAATGCTAGGATGTCCCTAAAACGATGAGCTCTTCTTACAAAAAGATTTGCTGTTTACTAGACTCTTTCAATCATAGTAATCAATTTGATATTAGTATAACTAGAAATCCCTAGGTAACAAACATCAATATTTACTTGCTTGAAAGCTAGAGGGTGTTCATGATGCTTGGCTTAATTAACAGAAATGTTGTCCTTGCAGCTATATGAAAAGATAATGTGCTGTGGTTTAAACTAGTGGTTTAACAAATATGATAGAGTAACTGTGCCATGTCCAGCATTTTTCATAAGTCTGCATGGTGTGCAGACCATTTGTTATAATCTAAACTAAAGCATCAGAAAGAACATATATGGTAAAAGAAGCGAGAGACATTGACACAAGATTCAAATACTCGACTTAGTTTCATGCATGATTTATCACCTTATTTAGTGTCCAACATTAGGTGTTTTTCTTAGTCATATAGACAGAAGATCGAAGACGAAACAGGAGATTCACCACAGGTTTTATCTGCAAGCAAATACAAACCAGAACTAGATTTAAACCAGTAAAATGAAATATATATTCAAGATAGAAGGGAGCCTTTTGTATGATTTTGACCAAAAAAAGTCAGTTGCAATTATTTATTTGAAGTTATATCACCATTCAGTGATCCCACAATTATTTATGCTGAATTTGGTAAGATTTGATTCATCATAGGGCACATATTGATTTGATAAAATACATTTTAAAATAAGAAAGAAAAGTTATATATATATGACAGAACACCTGTTACTTTTAAGATCTGCAACTTTGATGCAAAATGGTAGAACATTTTTTTAGAATAATACAGTACCGGTGATAAACATTTCTTTTGTAGTCACATCCAAAGAAACATGTTTTGTATGCTCATCAAGAAGATAATCTAAAATGACATATTCCAGGAACGGTATTTCAACCAAAAGCAGTTATTACTTCATAGATCAGGCCAATTACACTGCTATTAAAAACAAACATACACATGGATACTTACTTGGAGAGAGCAAAGCACTTTTGTTACTTCTGTCAGATATAACTTCTAAAATCTTTATGATTTTTTTCCCTTCAAAAATTATTATAGAGACAAAAAGAAGCAGGAGAGGATTTTCATGCTTCAGTTTCAGAGGAATGTTCTTTCCCTGATGAAAGCACATCACTCTCACTATTGCAAGTCGGATTCAATCACAGATTAGCAAAACAAGATCTACGCAGAGTACAGACATAAATATAGGTACAGTGGACATCAGCTGACAATGGGCTGTTAGAGTTCATTCTTGAATTTGAGACATGCCTGCTAATGTTCCCATTACTAATTTTAAACTCGGAGTGCATAGTTATTAAAAGTCTATCAGTGTGTGCTGCACATGACAAAGAAAAACACATACTTCAAAAAATGCAAGAATCTATTCACTTCAATGAAGTGTGCCAAAACTCTAGTCCTTACTAATTGAGCAACCCTAGCAATTTCAATTCATCAGAACAGTAGTAATTCCAAGGTGCTGGAATCAGTACTTGAGTATTATAAAAAGAATGTCATGTCTACAGAATAGGAAAGGGAGAAGCCGTTCTGTTTTTAGGGAGGATTAATAGTATTCTTTCTAGTCTGTAGAGTTTTTTACTTTATATCATTTTTTTCTAATTCTGTTTGTTCCATGGTGTGCTCATTTATGGACCATAATGAAGAAGTAATAAAATAATTGATAATATAATAGGAAAAAATATATTTCAAACATTGGTGAATAAGATGCTCTAAACATACTTAAGTAAATTAAATAAGTTAAATGAGATTTACTGCTCTTACTGCCAAGAGACATGAAATGAAATTCAAGCCGTTGTGCACTGAAAAAATATTTGTCACTTGTCCTATTAGATTTATCTCAGTACTAGTTCCTTCATCTATCTTTCAATCTCACATGAGCTCCCTAGAGGAGAGGAAAAAAAAAAAAAAAATGTTGTTTCTACAGGGACCTAACCTAGTATGTGTTTCACTGGGAGAAAATATTTCCACTTGAATTTCTTATTTTCAGCCCAATGGCAGTCTTCAGTTTTAGAAGTAACTATTTTCACATACCTTTTCAAATGTAATTTATTTAAACTAGTTCAGTATTAATGATAAGTTTAGTTCACCCCAAATATTTAAATGGCTAAACTATTCATAGTTGATCATTCTCACAGTTTCTCCTCTAGTAAATACTATATTATATCTGCAAGTTATTTGACATTTTGCTCTGGGCTTATTTGGTAGATCTATAAGAAATGGTGTAAATAATATCCCATAATTCTTTACTGCCTAGCACCAGACACTTTCTCAAAGAGGAAATTAAATGATCAGGAAGAAAAATTGTCTTAGCTTTGGCTGGTATAGAGTTAATTTTCTATACAGATTCCCATATGACAGTTTTATGACGAAAATAGTGCTGATAACACACCAAAGTTTTAGTTGTAGAGTAGTGCTTACACGGAGCCAAGGGTCTTTTCAGCTTCTCTTGTGGCCCCACCAGTGAGGATTCTGGGGGTGCACCAGGAGCTGGGAGGGCACACAGACAGGATAGCTGGCCCAGACTGGCCAAAGGCATGGCCTATACCATATGAAGCTGCAATAAAAGCTGAGGTAAAACAGGAGGAAAGGGGAATGTTGACTGTGATGGTGTTTGTCTTCCCAAGGAACCATAAGGCCAACAGCATCCTGGCTTGCATAAGAAACAGTGTGGCCAGCAGGACTAGGGAAGTGATTGTCCCCCTGTATTTGGCTCTGGTGAGGCTCCACCTCAAGTACTGCGTTCAGTTTTGGACCCCTTGCTACAAGAAGGACATCGAGGTGCTCGAGAGAGTCCAGAGAAGGGCAACAGAGCTGGCAAGGGATCTGGAGAACAAGTCTTACAAAGAGCAGCTGAGGGAGCTGGGATTGTTCAGTCTGGAAAAGAGGAGGCTCAGGGATGACTTTACCGCACTCTACAGGTACCTTAAAGGAGGCTGTAGCAAGGTGGGGGCTGGTCTATTCTCCCACATGCCTGGTGACAGGACAAGGGAGAATGGGCTCAAGTTGCACCAGGGGAGGTTTATGTTGGATATTAGGAAGAACTTCTTTACTGAAAGGGTTGTTAGGCATTGGAATAGGCTGCCCTGGGAAGTGGTTGAGTCACCATCCCTGGAGGTCTTTAAAAGATGTTTAGATGTAGAGCTTAGGGATATGGTTTAGTGGCAGATTTGTTAGCGTTAGGTCAGAGGTTGGACTCGGTGATCTTGGAGGTCTCTTCCAACCTAGATGATTCTGTGATTCTGTGATTCTGTTATGTGTGATGAGCCTTGCTTTCCTGGGAATGGCTGAACACCTGCCTGGCAATGAGAAACTTCAAATTAATTCCTTGGTTTGCTTTCCTTGTGCTTTACTTAGTGAACTGTCTTTATCTCAGCCCACAAGCTCTTGCACTTTTACCTGGCCAATTCTCTCCCACATTGCACTTGGGGAGAGTGAGTGAGCAGCTGAGTGGTGCTGAGCTGTCTTCTGGGGTCAAACCACAACAAACATGAAAAAAAAATAGGGTATAGAGAAGATGTCATGTAAATAAATTGAAGACTGAAACCTATGCTTAGAAAAGAGAAGAATACAAAGATATCTTATTTGAATTTAATGAATGGCATATTAAAGTACATTTCAAGATTTCAGCATGTGGATTTAATTTGACAAATAGTGCTGTCTTGTGGTTAATGCCTTTATTGTTCTGGCATGTAGAAAATATTGTTAATGCTTCCTCAGGTATTTTCAAGTCCCATCCTTGTTACCTACAGGTAACTGAGATAAAAATGGGCTTGGCATTTCACTTTACAGAGCTGTAAAAACATTCATGTCCTTTCTAAAGGAGAACATCTAACTGCTTGGTCAATATATAAGATAGGATAGAAAACACAGGCATATTATTTTTCTAGGTGAAAGATACAAGAAATTCCTCATGCCCTTTTCTGAAGAAGCATTCAAGGCCTATAATTTATTATTTATAGATTGAGCTAGGCCCAAACCAGACTATGTTTTCTGCTTTTAGCAGAACAGAAAAAATGTTACAAAATACAGCAATAAAAATTGTTATTCAATGACTTCAGGCAAAGAAAAAAGATATAAAAATTTGAAATAAAAAGGGGGGTTGAAATTAGATTATTTTTAAGGTCCCTTCCAACAAAAACCATTCTATAATTCCATCATTCTATGATTCTATGAAAGTATAAAATATGCTCCAATATAGGCATAGCTGGTACAAGTACAGAAGAAGGAATAAAATATTACATGCAACTGGATGCTTTCAATACTTACAGGGAGTCTGAATATTTTTCATCCAAATTTGTCTTGTGTAAAAACATATACAGTAGAAGAAGAGAGGGAAGAGACCCTGGAAGAAGAAGGTCTGCTATTGGATTGAATCTGTCTCTCCAGTGAAGAAAAAGAATGAAGTTACCGTCAGCATACACCCAATAAACAACCTTACAATGAGTCTTCCTCTTACTGCCACACATGAGCCTGTCAGTAAAGATTAAGTGATCAAAGAAAACATCACTTGCCTTCTACCTGACCCAATAATCTCAGCAACTACTATTTAAAAGAAACAGCTGTTTTAGGTTAATCTAGACAAAGAATAGTAATGGTTTCTTTTTCCAAATGATTCTGTTTCCATATACTATTTTGTTCATTGAAAACTTACTTTTTCAGTGTCAATTGATAAGAAGAAAATTTAGTAAAGCCCACAGCACAAGTTCACATTAATAAAAAATATATTTTAAAGTTATTAACCCAAAATTTTGGAGAAAAAGAAGAATCAAATACTTCACAAATTTGTGCATACTGTTCAAGTTACATTATCTAGAGTTATTAAACTACAGATTTAAGGTGAAATTCAAAACTCTAAGCTACCTTGCAACAGAATCTGCAAGAAATTTCCCAAATCATCTCACCATCTTATATTACATTATGAGTTCATCAAACCCATAAAATGATTAAATCACTGATCACTGAGCGGTTTGTTAAACCATTCCCTAAAGTTCCCTTTCATTTCCATAATTGGCAGATATTAGATGGTTATGACAGATAGGAAATTGCTCTGAATGTTTAATGCTGACTGGACTTCTGGGATGCTTACTGTATCAATACATACTTTGAAATTTAAATTTGACAAGAAGCAGAAATATAAACAAGAAGATAAAATAAGGTAAAATAGCTTAGTCCTCATTAAGTTTGTCAAGATACTATGAACATTCATGAGATCAGGGGAAGAGAAGGAGAAGCTAG
Organism: Oxyura jamaicensis; assembly: GCF_011077185.1. NCBI lineage: Eukaryota > Metazoa > Chordata > Aves > Anseriformes > Anatidae > Oxyura > Oxyura jamaicensis. The sequence continues at coordinate 65,362,509 of NC_048926.1, forward strand.
CAATGTGCTAAAGAAATTCAAGCAAATTATCCATTTTAAGACAGAAGGCAATTCCTGAGGCAATGTGCTCTTAAGAAAAACTTATCTGACATAAATGCATACAAGTATTTAAGGAATTTATTTATACTACCCTACATGGGAGGGCTTTAATACAGTTGGATGTGGGTATACAGTTTTTAATGTTTTTCTTGTTGTTTTGTTGTTGTTGTTGTTGTTCTTAGTGGTGAGAAATGTTACTTAATTTCACAAACCCAGTGTTAGCTACTAGTAACAAAATTCTAAAGAAGGTCCATCATATGTCACTCCCAGCTGGACATGCTTGATACCAACCTCAACAAGTAAATGAGTGAGATGGTATTAGTAGTGAAAGTCTTTCCTTTGAAAGACTTTGAGCACTCAGCAGAAAAAATCACCAGAAGTATCCTGAGATCTGTACCGGTAAAGAACAAGCATGTAAGTCTTTTTGATTAAATATTTAGATCTTAACTGATGTCTTAACACTTTAGATACGGATCCTAATCTACCAGTCCTCACTTGAATGTGAAACTGCCATTATTTGGTATTAATATGATTTATATAAAATCTTTAATTATCAGGACATGGAGAATGACTTTGTAGGTGGCAGCCGGGTCTGCCTTTTCTCTAGTCCTTTTGAAATGGCTGTATATTGGTACAGAACAGAAAAAACATCAGTAGAATATATTCAACAGGAGCGTATGCATTCAGATTGTTTAATTTTACTCTTCCACTTTCAGGCCCAGTCTCATAATTATTAACAAAATACACATCTTAGTTTGTTCCTTGTTTTCAGCATGGATCAAATTGCTTACTTTCCCTCTTTTAATAGATTGTGGAACATGGGATGATGCATTCTGGTTCAATTGTTACAGACAGTATATTTGGTGCTGACTGGACTGCAACATATAGTCAAGGGACCTTGTCTCTACAGCTTGTAAAAAAGACAATGAAAACATAAATATTTTTTAAAATATCCTGGATGATGTATTATAGCCTAGTGCAATAACACTAGACCATTAAAAGAAAAGGAAATAGAGGCAGCTTCAGATCTCTTCTGACAGAGAACAGTTGAATCCATGTTCCTTATGCCTTGCTTATTCCAAGAAAATACTAATATTTTATACTAAGTGGACACAAAGCCATTCAAATATTTTTTTTCCATATTGAAGTGTTAAACAACCCTAATAAAGACAAGAATAAATTTGAAAAAATCAAAACTATTTCTTGTTCTTTTTTTAACAGATAATAAACATAACTGATGGTTATGCAATAGTACTAGCAGTTTCTCTTTTAAAACATCTATTAATTTCTTTAAATAATACATTATCTTTCATTCAGTTTTTAAGTAAATAATAAGAAAAAGTATAAACTCAAATTTCAAAGTTCCAACATACAGCATGTTTAATTTCTGTTAAGTATCTTTCTCTTACTATGTCATTGTTACTTCCAAATTAACTATTCCTATAGTACTTTCTTAGCTTACTAAGATAGTGCGAAAATCTTAGCTATCACAGATTCACTGAATTTTTTAGGCTCTGAAGGATCCCAGGAGGTCATCCAGTGCAGCCCACTTGCTTAGGTAAGGTCAGGAGGCAGAACAGGTTACCCAGCACCATGTGCATTTTAGTTTGGATTATTTCCAAGGATGAAGAATTTACAGCTTCTCTGAAAGTATTGGTTTTGACTGGGAAAGTGTTAATTTTCTTCACAATTTTGCTTACGGTGCTATGTTTTTAATTTGTTACCAAAACAGTGTTGATTATACACTCATTATTTTAGCTATGGATGAACAGTGCTTACATAGCCCCGTGGAATTCTCTGTCTCTCACATTTGGTGCTCTCTCACATTGCTCCACCAGTAAGTAGGCTAGGAGTGCATAAGAATTTGGGAAGGGACATTGTAAGAACAATGTAAGGTAAGAACTGTAATTTTATGTATTCACATGGGAAAAAAAAATGGTTCTATTGAAACCCTCACTTTTGGATCTTGTATGAATTAATAAAAGAAAGAGATATAAACTCTAGGTAGGCAATTAATTGAGCAGATGTCTTCACACATGTTTAAAATAACATTCAATTCCTTGTATTAGATTTCACTCAGGAGATACTTCCTTCATCAGCTCTCACCACCAAAATACTCTATAACAAATCATGAATATTTACCCTGAGGAAAAGACATTATCAATTTCTGATGTTGCTTTATAGTACAGACTCAGCCTGCTACTTCCAAAGGTGACTTTGGCTAACCAATTAGATATGGTAGTTCTGTAGGACCTAATTCTTAAATAATTTAAAACTAACCTTATGTGACTTTAGTCTCCAGCTGGTCATAATGCTCAGAATACTACTGGAGGTGTCTGAAAGATGACAGCTCAAGTTCACCTGGCTATTTAAGAATTCAATATTTTCATTCATGTTTGTTAGCAACTACATTAAAGAATCTTTGGAACACACATAATAAAATATTTTGAAATCATAGTTTACAACTCAAGACATCAATTTTTAGTTTGTGTTTTGGGAAAGGCAGAGTATCCAATCATATACAGAACATAAAATTAGTTCCCAGCAGATATTTTTAAATGTTTCCACTTGGTTCCACTTAACAAGTGTCTTCAATTCCATCTCACAGCAAGACCTCCTAGAGTAAGCTCAGCATTGCATTTACCATAGATATATGGCTCCCATGTCAAAGCTATCACATGATTCACTTTTAGTAAGAACAAACTAAGCTACTACGCTTGCATTTACCTACAAAATAGTATGCAGTCATACCTAATGACAGACAGTCTCACTTTCCCTCTCTACAGCCTTGTGAGTAAGACACTGACCTGAAAAGAGACTTCAATTTATGCCATAGTTCTACTTGACCTGAATTTATCCCTGCTACAAAATTCTGATCTGGCTCCAGACTTAAAACTCGAGTTTCTTTGGGTGAGCCTAGCCTCTAGACTGAAGTATTTCACATAGACAGGTCAAGGCTGGTCTACTGTAGAGGGCTGAGGTTCCCCTCACACATTCTGTTTCCTGAAGAAAGTAAGCCCAGTACAGAAGCAAGAAAGGAAGCCACAGTGGACTCCACTAGGTCCTTTTATCAGATTGTGGGAGACAGCATAATATTTACTCATATGCTTGTACATATGCTTGTACAGAAAAGTCATACTCTGGAGATGTCCATCTCCCTCTTTTTCCATGCACCCACTCCAGAGAAAGCTTACTTGACCCCTTTTGTCACTTCAGTAATGTGTCTTAAGTGATGCAGTTGTCTGCCTTTCATCTTCCTTTGTTACAGCAACAGAATCACAGAATCACAGAATTTCTAGGTTGGAAGAGACCTCAAG
>NC_048926.1:65380864-65384121 GCF_011077185.1 Oxyura jamaicensis
ACAACTCTTTGGGCCCGGCTATCCAGCCAGTTTCTAACCCAACGAAGCGTGCGCCAGTCCAAGCCAAGAGCAGCCAGTTTCTTGAGGAGAATGCTGTGGGAGACGGTGTCAAAAGCCTTGCTGAAGTCAAGGTAGACCACATCCACAGCCTTTCCCTCGTCCACCCAGCGTGACACTTTGTCATAGAAGGAGATCAGGTTCGTCAAGCAGGACCTGCCTTCCATAAACCCATGCTGACTGGGCCTGATCACCTGCTTGCCCTTCAAGTGCCGCATGATGACTCCCAAGAGGATCTGCTCCATGAGCTTCCCTGGTACTGAGGTCAAACTGACAGGCCTGTAGTTCCCCGGGTCAGCCCTCCGGCCCTTCTTGTAGATGGGCGTCACATTCGCTAGCCGCCAGTCAGCTGGGACCTCCCCCAATAGCCAGGACTGCTGATAAATGATGGATAGTGGCTTGGCCAGCTCCTCTGCCAGTTCTCTCAGTACCCTTGGGTGGATCCCATCCGGCCCCATCGACTTGTGCACATCCAAGTGCCGTAGCAGGTCACCAACCAGTTCTTCGTGGATGGTGAGGGCAACATCCTGCTCCCCATCCCCTTCCACCAGCTCAGGGTACTGGGAATCCAGAGAACAACCGGTATAGCCGCTAAAGACTGAGGCAAAGAAGGCATTGAGCACCTCCGCCTTTTCCTCATCTCTTGTAACTAAGTTTCCCCCTGCATCCAGTAAAGGATGGAGATTCTCCTTTGTCCTCCTTTTTGTGTTGATGTATTTATAAAAGCGTTTTTTGTTATCTTTAACGGCAGTAGCCAGATTGAGCTCCAGATGAGCTTTGGCCTTCCTAATTTTGTCCCTGCACAGCCTCGCTACATCCTTATAGTCCTCCCTAGTGGCCTGCCCACTTTTTCAAAGATTATAAACCCTCTTTTTTCTCCTAAGCTCAAGCCACAGTTCTCTGTTCAGCCAGGCTGGTCTTCTTCCCCGCTGGCTCATCTTTGGGCACATGGGAACAGACCGCTCCTGCGCCATTAGGATTTGCCTCTTGAAGAGCGCCCAGCCTTCCTGGACCCCTCTGCCCTTCAGAACCGCCTCCCAAGGGACTCTACCAACCAGTGTCCTGAGCAGCCCAAAGTCAGCTCTCCGAAAGTCCAGTACAGTGGTTTTACTGGTTCCCTTCCTGGCCTCGCCAAGAATAGTGAACTCTACCATTTCGTGGTCACTCTGCCCAAGACAGCTCCCGACAATCACATCCTCCACCAGTCCTTCTCTGTTTGTGAAGAGAAGGTCTAGCGGGGCACCACCCCTGGTAGGCTCACTAATCAGCTGCATCAGGAAGCTATCTTCCACTTTCTCCAGAAACCTCCTAGACTGCTTTCTCTGGGCTGTGTTGTGCTTCCAGGATATGTCAGGGAAGTTGAAGTCCCCCACGAGTACAAGCGCTGAAGATTTCGCAACTTCTGTCAGCTGCCTGTAGAACTCCTCATCCGTCTCCTCATCCTGGTTCGGCGGTCTATAGCAGACCCCGACCAGGACACTAGCCTTGTTGTCCCTGCCGATCCTAACCCAAAGGGACTCGATCTTGTCATTCCTAGCCTCGAGTTCTACAACATCGAAAGACTCTCTAATATAGAGAGCCACACCGCCACCCCTTCTGTGCTGTCTGTCCCTTCTGAAGAGCCTATAGCCAGGCATCGCAGCACTCCAGTCATGAGACTGGTCCTACCACGTTTCCGTGATGGCAACCAAGTCGTAGCCTGCCCGCTGCACGATGGCTTCCAGCTCCTCCTGTTTGTTACCCATGCTGCGTGCATTGGTGTAAATGCACTTCAGCTGGGCCATTACCTTATTCCCCGGCCTTGCTATTGTTCCCCCTGGCACAGCTCCAACAATCCTTGCTTCACCCCCATCCCCCTTCTTACCTAGTTTAAAGCCCTATCAATGAGCCCCGCCAGCTCCTGGCCAAGGATCCTTTTTCCCCTAAAGGATAGGGACCCGTCTACGGCCATCAGAACAGGTGCTGAATAAACTGCCCCATGGTCGAAAAACCCAAGATCTCTGCGTTGGCACCAGCCCCGGAGCCACGTGTTTAACAGGTGGGCTTTCCTGGTCCTTTCCGTACCCCTCCCTGTCACCGTAGGGATGGACGAAAGCACTACCTGCACTCCCGCTCCGTCCACTAACCGTCCCAGCCCGCTAAAGTCTCTTTTGATTGCCTTCAGGCTTCTGTCTTCAATGTCGTCACTGCCCACCTGGACTATCAGAAGAGGATAATAATCAGAGGGGCGTACCAGGTTGGGAAGCTTCCTGGCAACGTCCCTGACCCTGGCCCCAGGGAGGCAGCAGACTTCCCTACGGGTAGGGTCAGGCCGACAAATAGGGCCCTCTGTTCCCCTAAGGATAGAGTCTCCCACAACAATCACCCTTCTTTCTTTCTTGATGGAGGCAGTCCTGAGGCGTGGAGTCGACCTCCTCGCTCTAGGCATCCTCCTGGGAACACTTTCTACCTCTTCCTCAGTTGCTGTTGATCTCTCAGTCTCCAGGGCCTCAAACCTGTTGTGTAAGGGCACCTGGGAAGGTGGGGCCGGAAGGGAAGGGCATCGCCTGCCATGTCGAGCAGGGACCTGTCTCCATTCCTCCTCAACTCCCAGATCCCCTCCCTCTGCCCGACGGCGACAAGGCAGGGGCTCCACCCCCATTTGGGGTGTCTCAGCCCGGTACCTCTCCTTGAGGCCCTGCAGGGAGTTACTCCACAAGTCTGTCTCCTGCTCCCTGATGGCCCTCAACCTCTCCACCTCCTCCTTGAGCTCCGCCACCATGCGGATCAGGTCATCCACCTGCTCGCACCTCACGCACGCAGCGTCTCTGCCTCCCGCCGATGGCAGCAGCAGGCTCTGACACTCCCTGCATCCGGTGACCTGAACCGCTGCATTCTTTAACGGGCAGTCGGTCTGGGTGTGTACCGACCTCCTGGAGAGCCCACCGTGCCTGGTGGAGACCATTATCGCCTAGCTAACGACTGTCGTTAGGAGGTGTTCGTGTGGGCAGGCGATTGCTCTCCGCCCTTCCTGCTCGCCCTGCCTGCGCGAACTGCCGCGCTAACTGCCGCGCCACTCCCCTCTGAGGCGCCACGCCCTGTTTGCCCGACAGGTGGCAAGACAGGTGAACTTAATTATGCATCAGATTAGAGATCTGAATACCCGACAGGTGGCAGGACAGGTGAACTTAATTATGCATCAGATTAGAGATCTGAATACC
>NC_048926.1:65384131-65406456 GCF_011077185.1 Oxyura jamaicensis
CAGGACAGGTGAACTTAATTATGCATCAGATTAGAGATCTGAATACCAACAAATCCAACTGTTAACAAACTGTGCTTTGCAAGCAGTGTCTGATCAAGTCTTTCAGCAGCAGAAAGTCCTCAAAGGTATTTTTATTTGGGGTCTGGGGTAGAAGAAAGATATGTTTTTAATCACATCTTGAACAGTTGTTGAATCAGTTGTTGGTTAAGAGAGAAACAGCTTTCTACATAACATCCAGGAAGACTCAAAAGCTTCTCTTTCAGAAGACTCTTTAGAAGCAGCCTTCAAGGCCCACTCATTTTCTATTAAGTATGTGTCACCCAACACTATGGAGGACAGACATGTTCTTTTAGTGATCTTTGGCAGAATGAGGACTCACCCCATGAGGCTGTGGTTATAACTAGATTTATTACAATATTAAAATAAAAACAAAAGCAATCACTAAGGTAACTAATCAGAATAGCATATTATCTACAATTTCTAGCACTTATAGCTTATAATTGCACAGAATTTCTAGAATTCTCAGTTACACAAGCTTTTCAGTCACCTGGGCACCTGCACCTTCTGCAGACCAGGTCAAAGTCTCAGCAACAATTGCATGATACAAACATAACCTAGACTCAGACCTTATGTAAAAGAACATGAGTCACTCATTCAGTTCTTGGAGGAAGACTGTGATGGAGGCATTTCTGGCTACCAGATGATCAGGGGTTTTACCTTCCAGCAGGTGTTCTGGTCAAGTCCCACTCAGGACTTGCTGCTGTCTGATTTCATAGACAGTGCTCCCTGGGCTGTTATGCTTTTCTGTTCCAGGACAAGTGTCACCATCTCCTGGCAACCCATTACTTGTTTTTGATAACACTGATGTCCTTAGCCATCCTAAAAATGGTGTTCCCATACCCTTTTGGTGATCCAGCATGTGGGTCTTGATAACACTAATGATTTTTATCACCCTGACAATCCTTATCCCCACACCCTGGGGACAGATATGTGGAGAGAAAAGGGAACAGGGGTATACATTAACAATCCACTTCCATAGTGTTGATATTCACCTTATTGTTGGTTATGCCAACCATACTGCCAGATGGCAAGAGTGGGGGGGATACAGGTCACAGTATAGAAACAGTATGAACTATAAATATCATGTTGTGCTGTTCATACTGGTGTTGAGTGAATAGAAGACCTCACCATACAATGAGATCCACAAGGATATATCACTTAGCAGTCAGCGGGGGTATACTCTCCAGACCACAAGTAGTTTGAACATCTGCAAGATGTTTTTTTTTATATTAATGTACACAAAGTACACCTACAAGATAATTCAAGGGTGACTCACAAATACTCTTTAATAACAAAATGATCAAGAAGTAACACATACAATACCATGATACTAGGTTGTGAATATAGATGTGACCATATTCTTCTTTACTTGTTATTCATTTATGTTTTTATTTACTATGCTCCAAATTCCACTTTGAGGTCTTAATACCCTCTGGAAATAGACAAAAACAAGCAAATAGGCATCATACTGCAGTTTATCATTATCAGAAACTTGTATAGATCATTACATTTATGCAGAGATGAGGAACACTGCAGAGCAGGATATAGAGTATTCAAGGAATTCTGTGAAATTGGCTGATCAGGAAGTCCTTAAAGCAGGAGGTGCTACCCTCTGGGACATAATGTCTACATCAGCAACAGCAGCAGGGAAAACAAAGCTCTTAAAAAATGCAGTGCCTGGGAAAAAGAAAAGCATAGGCATAATATTATATAGTGAAGCCTGTGACTGGAACACTGTAATGGTTCAAGGTCTGTAAAATTGGGCAGTCCCTTTAGGAACCTTCCCTAAAAAACACTCCATCAAAAAAGAATCTGTCTTTTCCCCCAGTCCTATCAGGAGACTGCTAGTGGAACTCCCAGTTTCTGACACAGGGAGTTCTGATGAGCCAGATGACCTGTCCCAAGTGTCCAACATTTTTAGAATTAATATTTACAAAAGGCCTTGTATACCATTAACAGTAGCTGATAGTTATCCTGTCTCTTTCCTTTTAGAGACTGAAGCCTCCAAATCAAGATTAAAATGAGGAAGCCCCTGGATTAATAAGGGAAACTCAAGAAAGGGTTTCCAGAATAGACTGATGAAAAAAGGCATGAGCTACTTTTATCCAGGATAAAATTGACTCTGCCCAATGGAAGAACACTTAGACACATAGTGGACATAGGACCCTTGAGCACATTAGGTATGGATATTTTAAAATCTCTGACTCCTTTGGCACTTGGATGCCAAACCATCAAACTCAGAATTATGGAGTATCTATAAATGAAATAGCAGCTGAGGTGTCTACTACTTTCCTATTACAGGCTGCATTTAAATTATCTAAAGATGTTTTGACTCATGCACAACACTCCTATATCAGCCCTGAATCATAGAATCATAGAATGTCTTGGGTTGGAAGGGATCTTAAAGATCATCTAACTCCAAACGCCCAGCCATAGGCAGGAAGGCCATCCACTAGATCAGGTTGGCCAAGGCCCTATCCAACCTGGCCTTGAACATATCCAGGGATGGGGAATACACAACCTTTCTGTACAACCTGTTCCAGTGCCTCACTACACTTCACAGTGCAGAATTTCCTCCGAACATATAACCTAAAGCTACCCTCTTTTAGTTTAAGACCATTCCCCCTTGTCCTATCATTATCCACCCAAGTAAAGAGTCCTTCTCCATCCTTTTTGTAAGACCCTTTTAAGTACTGAAAGGCTACAATGAGGTCTCCCTGGAGCCTTCTCTTCTCCAGGATGAACATCCCCAGCTCTCTCAGTCTTTCTTCATATGAGAGGTGATCATCTCTGATCATCTTTGCAGTGATGCTGGACAGAGCTGGTGGACTACTATTTCAACACCTGGATGGTTCTGGGTTTTTAGTACTAAAATTTATAAGAGTCTACCATGACAGTAGACAGGTACTTGTACCATAGCACATCTTGATCCCTAACCATTTCCACCTAAATTTTTAAGTTTCAACACAACCATTACACTGTATATAATAAACATGAAGCGCATAACCCCTTAGTCACAATACCAACTCAATTTCCTAAGTCAGAATGTTTCATTTTAATTATGTTATCTCTCATAATTATGGGATTTCAGCTTTACTATATTGTATCCTTTATCAAATCACTAGGTGTATCAAATTTCCAGACCTGTACTGTATATTTGTGTCTCAAATAATGAACCCAGAACTTTGGGGGACTGGGATGATTAGTAAATGGAGCGGGAATACAGGTGGTGTTTTCCTCCATCCCTACAGTGGCAGGGAGTGGTACAGAGAGTACATGGAAAGCCCACCTGATAAACAAGTGTCTCAGAAGCTGGTGCCAATACAGAAATTTTGTGTTTTATTTTGGCCACAGGGTGCTTTACTTAGCACCTGGCCTGCTAACTGCAGAGGGGTCCCACCTATCTCTAAGGGGAAAATGGATACTAGCCCAACAGATGGCAGGGCTCATTGAAAGAGCTTTAAGCTAGGTAAGAAGGGGGATGGGGATGAAATAAGGCTCATTAGAAGTGTGACAGGGGGAACAATGTCAGGGCCAGGGGAGCAGGCAGTGGCCCAGCTGAAGTTCATCTACAGTAATGCATACAGCATGGGCAACAAACAAGAGGAGGTGGAAGCCATTGTGCAGCAGGCAAGCTATGACTTGGTTGCCATTACTGAAATGTGGTGGGACTACTCCCATGACTGGAGTGCTGAAATGACTGGCTATAGGCTCTTCAGAAGGGACAAGCAGCACAGAAGGGGTGGTGGTCTGGCTCTCTATATTACAGAGTGTTTTGATGTTGTGGAACTCAAGGCTGGGAATGATAAGGTTGAGTCTCTGTGGGTTAGGATCAGTGGGAAGGCCAAGGCAAGCATCCTGGTGAGGGTCCATTATGGACCACCAAACCAAGATGAGGAGACAGATGAGGAGTTCTACAGGCAGCTGGCAGAAGCTGTGAAATTGCCAGAACTTGTTCTCATGGGGGACTTCAACTTCCCAGACATATCCTGGAAATGCAGTGTAGCTCAGAAGAAACAGTCTAGGAGGTTTCTGGAGAGAGTAGAAGATAGCTTCCTGATACAGCTGGTTAGTGAGCCTACCAGGGGAGGTGCCCTGCTGGATCTTCTGTTCACAAACAGAGAAGGATTGGTGGGAGATGTGGTGGCTGGAAGCTGTCTTGGGCAGAGTGACCACAAAATGGTAGAGTTCTCTATTCTTGGTGAAGTCAGGAGGGGGACCAGTAAAACTGCTGTCTTGGACTTCCAGAGGGCAGACTTGGAACTGTTCAGGACACTGGTTGGCAGAGTCCCTTGGGAGGCAGTTCTGAAGGGCAGAGGAGTCCAGGAAGGCTGGGTGCTCTTCAAGAAGGAAATCTTAATGGCTCAGGAGCAGTCTGTCCCCACATGAGTAAAGACAAACTGGCACAGGAGAATACCAGCCTGGCTGAACAGAGAGTTATGTCTAGAGCTTAGGAAAAAAAAAAAAAAAAAAAAAAAAGGTTTGTTTATTTATTTATTTATTTATTAAGAATGTATAAGGCTGCGTAGGGACAAAATTAGAAAGACCAAAGCTCATCTGGAGCTCAGTCTAGCTACTGCTGTTAAAGCAAAGAGGAAATGCTTTTATAAATACATAAATATGAAAAGGGGGACTAAGGAGAATCTCCATCCTTTATTGGATGCCGGGGGAAACAGTGACAAGTTGCACGAGGGGAGGTTTAGTTTGAATATTAGGAAAAACTTCTTTACCAAAAGAGTTGTTAGGCATTGGAATGGGCTGCCCAGATCTTTCCTGGTAATATTTTGTAATACGTAAATATGTATTTTCTTTTTTAATCATTGCTTTCATTTTAATAATTTGCTGGTGGTAGTGTGCAGTACTCAATAATAAAGTAGAGAATTTTGGGAAAGAAGACCCTGTGTGCTTGTGTCTTGTTAGGATCTGCAAACACCCACAGACCAGATAATCATTTAGTACATGCCAGAAGCACTTTGTGATATATTTATTTAACAAGACTCTTTTTTATTATTATTTCTTGAAATACTTACCAATAAGTTCCCATATTCAATAGAAATATACTTAAATAAAACAAATTTCCTAAGTAATGTGTTTCTCCTGACAATTTCTTTTTTTTTTTTTTTAAAGTAATTCAAATGGATAAACACAATTTAACAGCATAAAGTCAAAACAGGTGGCACTTGGAGAACAATTCACATCTATGGGGTCTCATAGAAAAGGTAAATGTTTTAGTCAGAATAAGACAAGCAAGCAAAACCCAATGAAATTGTTTCACCTTACAGTTACAGAAATTATTCTACCTGTCATTGTAGTGACAATTTGACAGCAACTGCTGTTCTGTGGCCCCTCATCTTTAGTCCCTCTATTAGCTTCCGTCTCAGTGGGACTCAAATCTCTACATTTATTTTCATCTACCTACTTTAACCTCTTCCTTTGGACTTGTAACTCACTTCCTCTCCTTAAATTTCAGCCAAATCCCTGTATGCATCTTGTGATTAATTGCCACTATAACACTTCTGTACTTCTTGGCAAGTACAGATACATTGATACTTATTTTCACCAATTTGTTAACTGCACTCAGAGATAAAACAAAACAGAATCCCTACCCATTAAATTATATATCCTAGGTAAATTAAAACTTTATTTGCCATATCAGTTAGAATATGTAAGGAAGCATATGCTGAATTAGTTAAGTGACATTACCCAGTTATCTGAAATGGTGTGGACCTATCATTCAAATAAGCAGCCGTGATTTTAAACCAGAGGACCACATCCAAGCTTATGATCATATAACAGTAAAGTTGGAGAAAATTCTATCTGATGATGATTAAATTTTGAATCTTTTGGAAAACCTTGACACTCAATTAATTAGAAATTGCTGGCTGAATAAACAGTTATATTTATGATGTTCATTAAAATTAATTTTTGGATCATTTTGTCTCTAGATGTTAACCAAATATTTATTAGGAGTAGATCTTAAAAAGGCTCTGGCTTTAGCCCCCACTCTGAATTAAATTAAACAGTACAGTGTCATTAACACATGTTAGGACAGTACAACTCTTAAGTTCAGATGAAAAAATTGTCAACCTAATTGAATGAGCATTGAATAAAGTTAGTTACAGTAGACTTTATGTATAATGGAATATCTTGAAATGAAAAGTCAATGCAGAAAGTTTCTTGGAAATAAATGGAACAACAAATTTTGGTCAAAAAATTAACAAATAACAGGAAATTTTAAAAAATCACACTTGCATTCATGTATGGTTTTTTGCTTCTAATATTTTTTTTTTTTTTATTTTGGAGAAAATATCTGCAGTGTAGAAAGTTTGAAAAAATACTAAATGGATGGTAATGTTATTTTCCTTCTTTGGAAAAGGTAGCTTGAAATCCTAGCTCAGGCAGTCCAAAGGCCAGGAAAGTATCCTTTTAAGACTTGCCGCAGTTAAAATAATGTCAGCTAGTCTGTACTTCACCTGCTAACACAGTTCACTGAAATGGTACGGCTTGTTCCAGTACAAACAAAGCCTAAAACATTTGTTGGGAAATGAACACAATTTTTAAACTGTTCCATCCCTTTTCCAACATCAAAGTAAATCTCAAATGATTTGTTAATTTGCATTTTTAAAAGTCTCTTGATTGCTAGTTAATTAAATATTGATTGTTCAAACAACACATTGAAATTTACTAGGAATGCAAAGTTTACTAGGATAAGCAAAGTTGCTAACTCATTTATAAAAAATTACCTCTGAAATACATGTATAATTACATTCTTATTGTTTGAATGAACTTTTGTAGTTGCTTGAAAGGATATTTAGCTTTTTAATTGGTAGCAATAAAGCCAGCAATAGCTTCTCAGTTCTTAGTTAAACAGTTCTTGTCTTCAGTCCAAAGTGCAGAAATCTGGATTCAAATTTCTGAATATAAAATCAGAGGCCTAAGTTAAATATTGACATTTTAACCACTCAGCAGGAAACAAATTTACTAGAAGAACCTGTCTTTGAAATTCTTTCCTGGGGAACATCTTTCCCTTTATGAAGGTATGTTCACTTCAAACCTAAGTTTTGTCCACACAACTTACTTTGAAAGAAAAAGCAGGATATTTCTGAAAACATTCTGTCTTTTTTTCTCTTTCTCTTGAAAGAGGAAAAATGGTGGAAGTAAGGTGCTTAGTGTAGGAAAGTCTATTTATTCTATTATGTCTTTACTCATTATCTACCGTTACGAAGAACATTGCAGATATTAAATGCTATTTCTATAGCCTGTTACTATAAATGCATAGAAAAATAAAACCACAAATGTCTCTTTCAACCTAACTGAAGTTGAAATTATGTAAGCAAACTGTACTACTTTGTTCAGAGGTATTGGGTTACTATTTTTGTAGTTACTTCTTGGTTTAAGATAATGGTTAGTGATATTGTTCATATCTCTTCATATCAGAAAAAAAAAAAAAAAAAGAAAAAAAAGCCAGTCAGAAACCAATAATTTCTGTTCTGTTGAAAGAGAGATTTTTCATTTATTTTTTTTCTGGGATGGCTGTAGGTTAGACCCTTCTACATGCATACATGCAATTCCAATCATTTTCTCCAACTGGCTAGTATCTCACACCTCCTATGCTTTTTCATACATTTAGAACATTGGAGCTGGAGACATGCCAGAAAGCTGTTTTGCTCTCCTAGCAGCCAAAATATAATTTATCAGGAATATATTGGAGATAAAAATGATATCTTGGTATCTGCTCTGTTGGGTTATCTACTGGAAAATAGATTTAGATGGATCTTTCACTAAGGGGTATCAGATTGTGTAGCTTCTTAAGAACCAGCAGATGAGAGGAGAAAATAAAAGCCACAATAATTTGTGACAGTTCAAGTGTTCAGATGCTTACCCATTCAAATGTATACATCAGATCTGTAGGTGCTCTTTAAGCTCTAGACTCAGTCTGCAGGAGTTGAATGAATCAACAGGTATCTGTATTTGATTCAGTTTTATTTCACCTCTTTCTTTAAAAACACATAGTATATTTGAAATAAACATTTCTTTCAGCTCTATGTAACTGAGTTAGATTTAAGATAAAACAAGAATCTATGTTGTGACCACAATTTCAGATTATAAACGAAGGCAACTGATGAAACAGAAGCAGACAAAATGACTGTGCCTGTGTTCATTTGCAGGGGCTGAGGGACAGATCATCCTGACCAAAGTCTGGCATGGTAACGGGTCTTGTGTGCAGAAAGCAGTCCACATCACAGATCTCTACAAAATTCATATTGAGACTGAAAAGCCTTTGGCAAAAAATTTGGCTGAATTCACAGGTGTGTCTGATTGAATTGCTGGGCAAGAGAGAGACAGAACCATGCACTGTACAGTAATGGACAAGGGTGCACAAGCATAGACGCAGACATATTTTGTTTATCCACTTGTACTTTACCCCAGCTAAAAAAGTAGAGCAACGTAAGCTTTCCCTCTGGTATCTTGGGAATATAGGTATAAACTGGTATTTCTGTTCTGAGGAAAATCGCTAAAACAGGAATTCCATGGGACAAAAGCAAAGAAGGACAAGGCTAATGAGGAGAGTTAAAATAATAAAACATGTAACTTAATAAAATTGCAGCTGTGAAAAACATGATTAAGTAATTGAAGAGAGACTTGGAGATAGAGGAAATTATTTTAGGCAGTCAGAAGTGTGTAATTATGAGTCATGGGCTAAATATGAACAAAGGAAAATTCTAATCAGAAAGCCCAGAAACAAATTCTAAGTCATAAGTACTATTAAGAGTATAATATACATTTTGTAGGTGTAGCCACAAATCTGACTTGGTTAAGTCTATATTGGTGAACTTAGAAATTGTAATGATTAGTGTTAAAATATAACAGGTGGATCCTCAATATTCTTGATATCCTACATACAGTCTTTGTCACAACTGCATCTGGAAGGTACCAGTCACCCGTACAACAGAATAACTTTTGCAAGAAAGTTCTCTAGGAATGCAACCAGACCCCCCCTCCCCCATATATATATATATATATATATATATGCATATACATACATATATATATATATATGTACAAGCAACTAGAGAATTTTTTTCATTCCTAAATCATATATTTTTTCCTCATTATTATGCCAATCCCATTGTAATATCTTACCAATTCATATGTTTAATTGTTCCGTACTCAGAGGTGAGGAAGGGAAACTCAATGGCTGTGTCAGGGCATGCAGGGACAGCTGTGCTGGGCCAGGCTGGGCAATCATCCCATGGCCAGTATCAGCATAAGGCCCCGAGGGAAACTGGATCAAACAGCTTGCGAATGGCTTCCGAACAGTGAGGACTTATCCCTGGGTGCCAGTCCTGAGCTATCTACAAGCCCCAGCAGTAAACCCCTAGTGGGGCATAGTCATAACAACCTCACTCAGTGAGGGGCATACCCACAGTTTGCATGTTAGTCTTGGTATGCACACCCATGGTGGTGGCAGTCCCTAGCACTCAGCCTAAGGGGTAAAACAAGATTACACTTAATTTCTGTTTTATCTGAGGCATTCACCCTCTAATTCTACCATTTTTAGACAATACTTAATGTGATTACTCAACAGATCATCTATTAACATAGTGTTTGAATTTATGCTGACAAGGAACAAAAGCCTGGCCGGGCAGAGCAGAGCTCAAGGGTAGAAGGGATCAAAAACATCACTTGGTTCTTGTTTCCCACTCCTCTGGGGAAGCTACTGAAGCTAAAGCCAAGGGATCAGTCAAACCTAGCAATGCTCTGGCCACACTTGCTTCAGCCTGTCTTTTTCAAAATGGCATTATTTAAAACTGTACAAGGACTGTAGTGGTAGAAGTATGTAATGCATGTATTGACAGTACATCTTAACAGTTTATGTTATCCGATTCTTTTCTCCTGTCCATAGCACTAACCAAACACACACTCCATTACCCAAAAACCATCTGTCTGGGAAGAAACCCTACTTCTGGTCAGGAAAGAAGACAAAAGTTTTCCCACACCATTCTTTGTAATGAGTGTAGAGAACACAACCTTCCCTCAGAATCATCAAACCTGTCTCCAAAATGTGAGTTATTAAGAAGTCACACTTTTGGACAGTATACATGCATGTGCAAAGTACTGCATTCTTTTTTATCTTGCAGAGCTTTCCCTGTTGTTGCAGTGCCTCAGTTCCTCATAATTTCTTTCCTCTTCCTCAGAGTCTTACAGGTTCATGAATTTATAGCATGATTACTTCCTGAATCTTCTCATCACAGACAAAAGCTGTACTCTGCAGGCCTGTCCCCAAATCTTCATAAATACTTGACCTACACTGTTACTTATGAGACAAGAAATCTTTAGAAAATAAAGAAAGGAAATGAACACACAGTGAAAAAAATTATGTGATGTATTTTGGATGCTCAATGTAGCAGATTGTACGTTGAGTGTGCCTGAATTCCTGACATTCCAAGTCCACCACATGTCCTTTGGACCCAAACATATGCAACGGCAGCAAAACAAAATGACCAAGACTTGCTCCAGGAGTGCAGCCACCAGTCCCTTGTGTGTCTTTCTTTATTTCTTCTCATCTATGAATACCTCAGGCTCAGCTCAACCTGGGATAAATTTAGCCAGAAATTGTTAAGGTTTCTCCACAGAGTCTTTGCAGATTTTTATTTTTTTCCCACACTTTTTCCATCATCTCCAGAATGCAGTGTTTCAATTGATAAGAATTAAAAATATATTTTAAAATAGAGTTTGAACATATCAAATAAATATAATTTATTTACTGATTTATTTACTGATGACTAGTTTATACCTCTTATGAGAACTTTATATTGTCAAGATCATGTAATTAGCAACCACGCACACATTAGCCCATATTAATCAGGCCAAAGCCCCTGATTATCAGTTAAAGTAATTCATGCTAACTATTCAACATCTTTTACTGGCAATATTGTACAAAGGGGACTTTTTAAACTGAGGTATACAGTGCATCTTGTACATTCAGATAATCACATTTCCTTCTAAGCCCTGGCATGACCCAGGATTCAAGTGAATGTAATAATCTGTCCATGTGACAGTCTTAAAGAATTATGTAAACAAGTGATTGAGTTGTACTGTGTCCTGTTAGCTCTGAGTGCTAATTCCAGAAGCACATTCTGTTTTCTTTGATGAAATTCTACAAGAGTGCATTTCCTAAAAGACTGTCAGTTTGCATAACAATCTGAACTGTTATAGTAGAAACTTTAGTAAAATGTTGTTAATAACAGTTATTTAAGCAACATTCATTTAAATGTCTGTTGCTTTTGCCAGTTTATTGTTTCATTCTTAGCTTTAGAGTTTAGGATTTTTTACCCTCCTCCATTTGCATCTTAGCAGTATGCACATAAGCAAACACTTACAATATTACATCTTCAACTTTCTTGTAGCTAAATTAGATTCTAAAAGTCAGATGCTTTCCTTTGTAATATCACAAGTCTAGGACACAACAGTGAACATACTGTCTTAATTCACTGCTTCTTAAGAGTTTTATTCTTTCCAATTAATGTTAAATATTTCCAGTGTGTGGAATTTCCTGAATCCCAAGTTGTCATCATTTGCATACATTAATGATATCTGGATGCAGAGGTGAGGATACCTGCCTCCTGAATTTCTAAACTATCATTTTCTTTTTCTTATTGTGCTTTAGATTTCTAAGGGCTTTTTGTTTGTTTGTTTGTTTTTCTGTTTGTTTTGGTTTTGGTGGTTGTGGTGGTTGTGTTATTTTTGTTGTTGTTTTGTTGGGGGGGTTGTTTGCTTTTTGTTGTTGTTTATTTTCAGTCAAATTGCACTGGAATAGTAGTTTCTTAATAAGTTTGTAAAGCCAGTCAATATCAAGCAAAAAAAAAAAAAAAAAAAAAAAGTTATCCTTTAAAACACTGTTATTTGAACCATTCTGTATTGATGAATTTTGCAGCCTAAAATTAAACTTGGAAACTCTTTGGCACAAATAGTCATGTAAACCAAGATTAACACTTGGATCAGAATGAAACTAAACCAAATCACAAAGCAATGATTTGTTTTTCCATATCAGAAATAATGGTTTGGAAGTGCACAAAGAAAAGCCATTGACTGAGAAAAGCCATTGCTTGGAGATGAGAATATATCAAGAGAAGAAGCTGGTGAAGAGTGTCTTGCACATTATTTGAAGATGAAACAGAAGCATCTTTTTAACTTTCCACTTTTACAAGATGTCACTGTCAAGCATAAAGTTACATATTCATATAAAAAGCAATTTATAAACAAGTCATGTAATATTTTCACTACTTTAAATCCCTTCCCTGAGCTTTGGATACTAGACACTATTGGGAACAGAAACAGTAGAGCCTTTCATATGAAATAAATAAGTAAGACTAATGTTTCTCTGTCTCCCATATATATAAAATATTTATAAATATATGATCTTACATCAACAATAAGAGAACAGAAAGTATTTGGCTTTGGTCTGGTGATAAAGAACAGTTTAAATACTGTAAATATCAGAAAGTCTAGCTTTTATTTATATCTCCACCACTACAGCTTCCTTGCTTAATGAATCAATATGATCTATAGTAAAATTTGGTCTTGCTATATTTTTGAAGATACTGCTACTTCAGTATCTTTCCCCATACTCAAATAAAATTGTTTTTCTGTGGAAAAAAAAAATCATTAATACTAAAGAGCAAATCATTGAATGTTGTATGTGACAGATTTTGTTTGGTAAAACATGCAAGAATGCATTCATATGCATCTCAGTTTTGGAAAGAAATTTAGGAGTGAACAAGGAAAACTGATCCCTGCTTCTACCCACCCCTTTCATCTCTCTCCAAAAAATTATCAAAGAGCAACCTTTTGCTGATTTTTCCCTCTTCAAAATTTAATGCATTTTCTAAATTTTTGACACCAAGGATTTTGAAGATCTCTGAAGAAGTTTCTTTTATTATTATTATTTGTTACTGTAAGTGCTTTTCTTTACTTATTTTTACTTTTATCACTGAAGATCAGGCCAAACACAGTTATTTTTATCTCTTTCAAGTTCTTAATGTTGTTGTGGGTTTTTTGTTTGTTAGTTAGTTTTTTTGTTGTTTGTTTTTGGTTTTTTTTTGGGGGGGAGAGGAGGGACAATGAGTTTTATTTAATCCTAAAATCTTTTTCTCAAAGTTTTCGTTTGAACATTCTTCTCTGAACTATGCAAAGTACAATTTGGCTTATTGGCTTATTTATACATTACAGTTGGCATTATAGGAAATAATTCCTATGATAATTGCTATGATTTCACAGCAATTCAGACGAGATACAGATGTGTCTGATAGTAACATCTGATTCAGCAAATTATTGAATATTCACAGAAGGCTTATGTGATGTTTATATTAACACAATACATGATTTTAATAAAATAAAACCTTTTCAATATGAGAATATTTTTCCAAAATACTTAGTAAATTAAAGTGCTTCTGCAATGTTCCATTCTTATAACAACACAAAGGTGATACCATAACCAAATATGACAGTTTTGTGTTTTAGTTTTTCCTCAGATATATCCAGTGATGTAAACACTTTCCTCCAACTAATATCTGGATATCATTTTCTTGTCCCAGAGTGTACATAAAATAATAAGGATAATCACTACCATATTCAGTGTAGATCCCTCCTGACCTAAATGCAACTTAAAATTGTAACATTTACCTGTCAAGATTCTTAAAAAAAAAAAAAAAAAAAATCCCAAGGATGGGGCATCCACAGCGTCTCTGGGCAACCTGGTCCAGTGCCTCATCACCCTCTGAGTAAAGAAATTTAAAGCCCCTTGCCCTATCATTACATCCCATGACAAAGAGTCCCTCCTCAGCTTTCCTGTAGGCCCTCTTTAGGTAATTCTGTGAGGTCTCCCTGGAGCCTTCTCTTCTCTAGGCTGAACGACTCCAACTCTTTCATCCCGTCTTCATAGGAGAGATGTTCCAGATACAATTATTAATGAGCAAAAGATTACTATAAGTCAGTCTGGAATCTTCCTGTAGCTTTCTCCTTGTTTTTTACCTTTCATACCTTATCTTCCTTGCTTCTGCTTACTCAAGGCTAGCAGTTTCTCTGTTTCCTTTTAACGTTTCCTCATTTTCTCAGCTAAAGACTACACAAGCTACAAGCCTCCCTGTTTTATTCAAGGTTTCCTTGCTTTTTCACAGCATTATCATGAAAAGAAGTACATAGGCTGATAAAATCACAGGTCAGCTATTAAAGAGGAACAGATGAAATTTTGATGTTTAAATTTTAAATGCTTCCTCTGAAATCATGAAGCAATTTTTAATGTTCTTAATCCATAAATATGGAGGAAAGATATTTTAAGTCCAAGGAAATGCTACTTCCTGTGTTGCTTTTGTTTCCAATTAGATAAACATGACACAAATTCAGCAAAACAGCTGGATGAGTCATGAGCCTACTTTGCAGTTTGTCTCTTTGCACTAAAAAATTCTACCTTGTCATTAAATTGAAAAAAGAAAGATAGATGTGGTAGAAAGAAGAGCACTAAAGTTTATGAGTTTATTTAATTATAGCTGAACAAAAACAGGTCAATGCTTAACTCCCTTAGGTCACAGTGACAATCAGTCAACACAATAACTATGAGCATCAAGACAGGTAAACAGGCAATCAAGTTCAAAACAAGCAAAAAGCAGCAGTACTTCACAAAAGCGTTTTACATACTGAAGGGAAGAGATGTCATCCAGAGAGGCCTGGTCAGGCTTGAGAGGCAGGCCTGTGTGAACATCATGGAGTTCAATAAGGCCAAGTGCAAAGTCTTACATCTGAGTCAGGGCAGTCCCAAGCACAAATACAGTCTGGGGGGAGAATGGATTGAGAGCAGCTCTGAGGAGAAGGACTGATGCTTGCTGGTTGATGAGAAACTTAACATGAGCTGTCAATTTGTGCTTGCAGCCCAGAAAGCCAACCTTTTCCTGGGCTGCATCAAAAGCAGTGTGGCCAGCAGGGTGAGGTAGGTGATTGTCCCCCTCTGCTCTGCTCTTGTGAGACCCCACCTGGATCACTATGTTCAGCTCTGGAGCCCCCAACTTAAGCATATGTACCTGTTGGAGAGGTCCAGAGGAGGGCCACATAAATGATCTGAGGGCTGGAAAGCCTCTCCTCTGAAGACAGGCTGAGAGAGCTGGGGTTGTTCATCCTGGAAAAGAGAAGGCCATAGGGACATATAGCAGCCTTCCATTACCTAAAGAGAGCCTACAGGAAAGCTGGGGAGGGACTCTTTGTCAGGGGGTGGAGTGATAGGACTATGAGTAATGTTTTAAACTGGAAAAAGGCAGACCTAAAGATATAGATATAAGGAAGAAAATCTTTACTCAGATGGCAGTGAGGCACAGGACCAGGTTGCCCAGAGAAGTTGTGGATGCCCCATCCCTGGGAATGTTTAAGGAGAGGTTGGATGGGGTTTTAAGCAAACTGGTCTAGAGGAAGGTGTCCCTGCCTATGGCAGAAGGATTGGAATTAGATTATTTTTAAGGTCTCTTTCAACACAAACAATTCTATGATTCTATAATATTTTTCCCATCGTAGGATCTACTACCTCCTGTGACTGTTAAACTTTATCAGCAAACTGAAAACTAGAGAAAGGGTATTCTGCTTTTATTATTCTCCTGTAATTATCCACCAGACCAATTTGTAACTCCCAAAACAGCAGCGCAAATGTTTCAGTAAACCTCATAAGGATCAACATGATGTATTTCATTCAGTAGTTAATCTCTGCACTTGATGAAGGAATGTCATTGTGAAAATGGTGGCAGAGCCTTGGGATTTTGACAATGAAAGTATTAGGTGAGAAAAATTCCCCTTATTACAAGAAATATAAATGGAGGAAGAACCTTGGTTATAAAATTAAAGAAAATAAATAAATAAATTTAGAAAATACATTCTATGTTATATTTATTTCTTCCCCATCCTTTATACTGGAGAGATTGTAGTGGAATATGGTGGTCTGTAAGTAATTTCAGTTTTATCAGTGCTGAGGAATTTTGTTCTCCTTTTGACAAAAGCTTTCTTATCCTTTTTGACCACTTTTATTAAAATCACAGCACATGAGTATTAGGCTAAAGCAAATGTGCGGGTTCTGAAACCACATCACATTCATCAAGGAAATGAAAACTCCTCCTTGATCAGTTCCAGAGTATTACAGATCCAGACAATATCTGGGAGAAAAGGAATAGTGGAATTGTAGAGAAACAATTTATTAGAACCAACAGACAGAGGGCAATGATCATGGAAGTTTTAACCCCAGATAAGTCTGGTAAAGTTGTACACAGCTATAAGTAGTTTCAAAAGAAAATAATCATTAATAAAAGCAAGAATAAAAGTAATAGCAATGAATAAGCAATGTTTTAAAGTCAGCCCTAAGTAATCACACAGTTCCTATCACATTGAAAAAAAAATAAATAAAAATAAAATAAAATTTGACAATTACAGAAACAGCTAAGTCAGGCTGTAATGGACTTACAGATGCATAATTCTGAGGGTTTTCTAGAATTCACTGACTTTAAAATACCACAATTTCAGAGTTTGGGGGAAGGGACAGTCCTTTTCGTCCTTTTTATGCTGATTGTATTGGAGGTCAAGCTAATTTAAGGGGGAACAAAATGAATATTGACCTCTGAGCCTTTTCAAATTCTACATGACCAGTTGTTTCATAGCATTAAATCTATGGCTTTTCTTGCATCACTCATATTTCTGAACAATACATGTTTTTTTTTGTTGTTGTTGTTTTGTTTTGTTTTGTTGTTGTTGTTTTTTTAAGTTGTTGCTAGTTGTTACCGCCACAAAAGGACACCTTCTTTCCCTGATGTATACTACTAGTAAGAGGGGTATATAGTACAAGTAAAACAAGTTCTGATTTTCTTTGTAAATATTAGACAGATTCTTGCTTTTGCTGAGCAGACTCAGAAACTGTTTCTTATTTCCCATGGTAGTATCTGTAAACTGTAGACACTTGACTACACCTCAATAACAGGAGCAAATGAGCAAAAGAGAAGAGGTATATAGTGTATAGACTGTATTTTGAAAATTACTTTCCAAAATATCACTATGGTCTTTTCCATAACTTATTCCGTCAGACTTGACACAATATGTATCACCACAAAGCTCATTCAGAATTGAATTATGCACTTTAAAGTATTAGAGAAGCTCTTACAAAATTTGTTCCCTACAATTAACCTGCGATTAATGCTTCCATTGAAAGATAATGAATGTCCTAGAATAAAAATTAAAAGTTTCTATTATTTTAAAATAATTTCTATTATTTTATGGTTTATAAGTTCATCCCTGAAAATATCTATAATGACCATACAAATAAAGTGCGATATTTTATTTTATTTTAGTTATTTTATTTTATTTATTTTTATTTCACTTGCATGTATGAAGTTTCTTCTTTTGCTACTTCTTTTCACAGTAACAATAAAGGATCAGACATTGAACTTAGAATGAACACATACAGCTTCATTACATTTTTTTTGAATTTTTCTGTGGAAAAAAATGAAGATCTTTTTAAAGAGCTTTGGTCTGGGGCATCTTGCAATCCAGAGAGATTCATGTTACCAAATCAGAGAGATACCTGATTTTATTATGGATAGGTTTACCAGGTACACTAGCTTATTGAAAATTAACTCTATCCCTGAAAACATGACATAGGTCAATTGCAAAAAATAATAAACAATAAACATATATATACATATATATATATAATATAACATATATAAAAATAACAATAAACATATATATAAATAAACAAATAAAATTAAAAAGAAAAAATGAATTATTAGAGTATTTTTGATTGTCACCACATTATCTGTTTAAGGCATTTTCTTTCAGTCTGGATTCAAAGGCTATATCTGATTAAATAGAATGAAGGAATGATCTGGGGCAACAGATCTGGTTTAAGTATCACCATTTCTAGTTTGTGATTTTCACCTGCTCTCCTGCTCTCCTTTCTAGGGCCTTTCTAGGAGGAATATTAGGGACCAGATGGAATAGGAGTATCCCTTTCCTTGCTTTCCTCCTTTTCTGTTCAGGTTGTTTTTCAGGTGTAGTCACTAAAGCTGAGTGACCATGGGGGTCCTGCAATGAACTGTGTAGAAGACAATGATCAGAGAATATAAGCTTCTTCTAAACGAGGAGGACTAGGAAATGTGGACTGTTATCCTGAGAATAAGGATAACAGTAGCTACAATCTGTTTCTGGAAGTAGCTACAATCTGTTTCTGTGTTTATTGAATTTGTCAAACTGGTACTTGAGTGTATCTAGGAATGAGGAATGAAGATGCAAGTATTCAGATATCCACTGAGCTAAGGTGCTGGTCTTGAGTGAACTACTGCTTCTTTTTCCTGGTATTAAATATTCATGTCTTTGATCTCTGCTAATGGCAACTGCAGAAAGTCACTGCAGGTGGAAAACAGATAGTATTGCAAGTTCAGTGGCAAAAAAAACAGGCACAAAAAGCAAATGAATAAATAAAAAAAAAAAAAAAAAAAAAAAAAGAATCATGACTCAACACTTGCTGTTCTTGTCTGTGATTAATAAAACAACACCCTTGAGCTTAAGAATTGCCTTAATATTTTTTTTTTTATAAAAAAAAAATAAAAATAAAAATCAGACCCCTTAGCAGCATGTATTTTCCTTTTCACAAAGGAATGCTGTGCATTGCTAAAAACATCAACTTGAGTAGATCTGTTTTGTTTCCATTAAGCATTAAATATACTTTAAAGGAAACAAACAGAACATTTTACCAAACTAATTTCTTGAATGCCAATAATCTGAAAATTCAACTGTACCTTGCTCCAAGTCTTCCCAAGTCTGAGAAGATAAATAGTTTTTGTACTCATATTGTACCCCATAGAAATGAATTTCAGTTGCTTATGTTCATGATCCCATTCCAATATTAGAAACTACACTAAAACAATTCTTGGAAGACTACAAAACATATATTGCTTTTGTGATGAGATCTGAGCATCTAGTTCTTCAAAGAAAAAATTAAAATAGTTTTGAACACAGTGCTTAGACGCAGTAAAAATGTTAGCTTTTTCTCATATATGTTAGCTCAGAATAATATGCAATCATACTACTTAAGTGTCTGAATCTTTCTAAGATTACTGACAAGGCCTTGAATACCTCAGATTTACTCAAATGAAAAGTATTTTGTTGTTTTGTTTGTTTGTTTGTTTTGTTTTGTTTCCAAATCTAATTCTCATAAAGCCTGTTATAACAAACATTACATGATGTCTGAAATTCCTTATGGGATTATTGTTGATAAAAATCAACTATCAAGATGGAAACTTTTAAGCAATAACTACATGGAGAGCTCTTCACTGGCATGTAATCTATATTGACATATTTGGGATGTCATGATTTGGGAAGTTTAAACAGTTAGCAAAATGTGAAAATTAGTGAAGAATATTGATCTGTCCTGTAATTCCCAGAAGCTGGCTACTAGACAGAGAGAGAGATCTATTTTGAGACTGCCAGTCAAACTTTGCTTCTTTTTTTCTTTTTTCACCCAATGTCTAGTTGTGCAAAAAAGTGTGATGATGCTTGATATGTCAGGGCTTACTGTGTTTCTGCATAGGTAGTGACTGCTGGTAAACCCCAAAGATGATGTGTGCAAGGTGAGGTATTATGCAAAAAAGATATAAACTCTCTTCTCCCACATGACTGTAGCTAGGAAGACCTTGGATAGTCTGAACTATTTAAATTGATTTGTCCTGGTTTTGCTTAGCTTTTGTGTTTGTTGTTTTTTTGTTTGGAATGAAATAAGACTTGAAGAGTCTACTGTGGCCTATTTCTGGGTTTTGTAATTTTTCTTCTCTGGTTGTTGGTTTTACATGAAAGCCTTGATAATAATTCAAACAGAGTGCATAGATCATTACTTTCACAATTAACAAAGTGTGCATATATATAAAATCATAGCCACTTATCTTGTTATTAAGTTCCTAATAAACTTCATATAACATAACATGACATTTTATACAATTATATAAAATCATTGTCTTCCGGTAAGTCCTTGAAGGAATCAATATAACATCTTCTAAACCTCTAAGCTGCATTTAGAATTGTGATCTACTAGGTGGAAGGACTTGGTTTCCAGAGAATGACAGAAAATGCACTGATTTTGACAAAGATATAGCTGTGATAAATGATTAAGTCCCAAATAGGATTTTTGTGATATATTAAGCGAATAGAGGCAAGCAAACAGCGCTGGGTGCACCGGGAGCCTCTGCTCTACCAGGACGCACACCTGTTACATCAGGTGTCTGATTTTTATGCTCCTAGACTAATACATATTCATCACTATTCCTAGAAAAGGCGGGGTTATTATAATTAGTTCCTGGAATCCAAACCCTCTCTGGACGCATGCGTAGCAGTCTCTGGTGGTCTTTCTGGGGGTCTCTTGTGCTGAAGGCTCGTAGTCTTCCTCCCAGGCTTTGTCCTTCGGTCGTCCTTCAACTCCCCCTTTCTCCTTATTTGGTGGATCTCTTTGCTGGTTATCAGAGGCTTGTGCAGCGTCCCATGCAAAAGTCTGCAGTTTCCTAAAAAAAACTCCTTGGTCCTCTTATCTCCCAGACTAGAGTCTCAATGTTCGCCCTTCAAACCCTCTATTTACACAAATTGCTGGATCATTCCTTTGCATGATACAAGAACTATGTACACTAATCACTCTGTTTTTCTTAAATAGGAGCTTATATTTCATCATGCGGCCCTAGCATTGTTCCATACTGACACGAATCAAATAAACACATTTCACATAGCTCTTATTGTAATTTATTGACTAGCTAACTAATTCTTCTGAAGATCATGTAACCAAACATATAATCAAAATTAGAAAATTTAATTAAAAAGAATCCATCATTTCCTCCAGCAACAGCCTTACAAAGCTGAAAATACAGATTAAATTGAGCATCATCAGAACCCTTGCTTTAAAGCTGCATATTACTTTTCCGATGACTAAATAGGAAGCCATAAACATAGCCAAACTGTACCAAAACAAAGATTTATTTAGCCTATGTCTACAGAAGCAGGTCAGGTAAGTAACTGGTAAGCTCCAAATCTATAGAATCTATTTCTTTCTCAGCAGATTTCCTCAGCTGAGCGTAGGTTCTATCTATTAACATTATCTATTAAAAGCAGGTTACTTTTCCAAGAGTCCATCCACTCTCCTCAATGCTCCATAATATTCTTTGACATTGAATTACATATATTCAGAGAATCATAGAATATTTTGTTTTGAAAGGGACCTTAAAAATAATATTGACTCAGCATGTCCCATGCCAGATTTCCTATTAATAGGGCTTTTAGCTTTCTTCACCTGATTCCTGACTGCTCAGAAAATGTCTCTGTATACTTCCCAGGCTTGGGAGTCCTTGCTTCCACTCTCTGAAGGCTTCTCTCTTCTGTGTGAACTTGGCCAGGAGCTCCTTGTTCATCCACACAGGCCTTTCAGTTTTTCCCAGCTTACTCTTTGTTGGGATTCATAGCTCCTGAGATTGGAGGAGGTGATCCTTGGATATTTACCATCTTTTCTTGGGCACCTCTTCCCACCAGGGCTTGGTCCCATGGCACTCTACCAAGAAGATCCCTGAAGAGGCCAAAGTCTGCTCTCCCAAAATCCAGGCTAATGAGGTTGCTGTGCTCCTTGATCACTGCCCTCTGGATCTTAAACTGCACCATTTCATAGTCAGTTTTATATTGAGTCATCTTATTTTGATTCAATAAAAAGAAAAACTGTGATGTCAGAGTGCAATCATTCCTCGAATTCATAAATACTGTTATTTTTATCTCAAACCAGTCAAATAAAAAAGAAAAAAGAAAAGGTCTATTAAAACAATGTGAAACAAACAAATTTCAAGTTAGCATCTGCTTCTGAAGTAAGGATGTATTTTTAATGTGTATTTATGTTTGTACTTTGATACTTTAGCATGCTCAGTTACTGAAAAATAAAAACTTTCTTTCTGACTCAGTATGTCATCTGTATTTCAAGATTTTGCAAGATCTTCATTGCCATACATGGAAATTTCAGCACAGCTGTTACAGTAGCAAAATCACACATAAGATGTATATCTCCAAGCAGTCTCCTGGCATTTCTTCACAGGTATAAGTTAAATTATACAACTAGAGAATTTGACCCAGCCTACAGCTGTCAAATCAGTCTTCCTTCCTTCCTTCCTTCCTTCCTTCCTTCCTTCCTTCCTTCCTTCCTTCCTTCCTTCCTTCCTTCCTTCCCA
>NC_048926.1:65411456-65444052 GCF_011077185.1 Oxyura jamaicensis
TCCTTCCTTCCTTCCTTCCTTCCTTCCTTCCTTCCTTCCTTCCTTCCTTCCTTCCTTCCTTCCTTCCTTCCTTCTTTCCTTCCTTCCTTCCTTCCTTCCTTCCTTCCTTCCTTCCTTCCTTCCTTCCTTCCTTCCTTCCTTCCTTCCTTCCTTCCTTCTCTCTTTATTTCGAGATTCCTTGATGTTTCCTATATTTTGTTCAGGAAAAAATTAAAAAAAAGAATAAATGAGAAATCCTGGAACAATTAAGTATGATCTACCAGCAACAGATGAGATCTGTTTTAAGGTCACAAAGAGACAAAGAGAGAAGAAACAGCTGCCTGCCACTGATCTTAATTTTGCAATGTTCCATTTTGTTCTACAAGTATTGTATACATCAAAATGAGGTGAATATGCAGTTTACCACATGGGTATATAATGTATACACAACACATGCAGAGGGCATGTAGCAGGCATTCAATATGCTGATCAGTCTAAAAGTGATAACAAATTAAATGTTTCCTTTTCAAATGATTTCACTTATTCAGCAGTTTAAGGTGCAAAAAGCCGTCATTGTTTCAAAGCTTGACTGAAGTAAAAATCATATTTTTAATGTCAGATTGGTTTATAGGTACTTTTTGGTAGTTGTCTCACATTTACAGAAATAGTAAATTTCTTTTAATTAAGATACAAAGTACACCAGTAGAAATATCAACCACATCAGCCATTACTTTTTTCTATCACTCATACTTTGCTGATTACAAATCTTCTTCTTTCTAAAACTATAGTCTGTAACTTTCAACAGTGTACACTTTTGTCAGTTATTTCAGTGAAATATGAAGTTAAGAAATAATGTTCAAATTAACTTTTCTGGAAATGAGACTAGAAGATGATTACAGCAAATAGTATTTTACACAACAAAACAGAATATTTAGTGTTGCATTGAACATATTGCCATTCATAAGTATACTTTCTGAATTTCTTAAATCTGGCTTCACAACTTACCATTGACATAAAATGTGCACCCTCTTACCTACAAGTTTATATGAATAGAGATTTTTAATGTAGGCAAAGCCAGTGAGCCTATTAGCTCTGAGCCACCTAAAGAGAATCCCTACATTTTCCAGACTCCTCGTCCATCATAAAAAGTACAGGTCAAACATCCATTTGAAAGAAAGTTTCTTTTGCTATTTTGTGTCCTTTTGAGCTTACAGCCTAAGGATATTGTCAAAGACTATCTGCCAGAAGATCTCTGTAAACGTTGCCTGTATGGAGATGTTTATACAGAATGCTACAATATGCAAATGATTAGTACAATCTTATTAATATAAATTTACTAAAATAAAGTATAAACATAATGATTACACAGAGGAGAAAAGCATCATAACTAACTCTAATTTAGCTGGTATAAATTATTCTGTATGGTTTTGGGGTATGTTCATGAGTCTCCAAGTACCTTTCTATATTTCCTTTTCCCATTGCTATGATGTAAAATGAACTAGCAATTTGATTTAAAATTTATTGCAAATCCAAAAAGGTCCATGAAAGATGGTGATATCTGTCTCAAAAATAGATAAAACCTTTATCACTTCTACTATTTCATTTCCTTTTAAGTACTTCATCATCTCTTTGACATCCATATTGCTTACATGGTAACAGGCAGCAAAATTTTACCCATGGTTTACACAACAGATATTAAAAGAGCAAAAGAACAGATTATTACTTTTTGTAGGACCAGCAGTTACCCACAAAAAGCTAGTAATAAAGAAGAGAACTTTAAATGTAACTCTTCAGCATGCCAGCAGTGTAGCGAAGTCTTTAAAAAACTGAAGTATAAATAAAACATGCAGAATGCAGAGATAAAGAACTGGCATTTGACTTCCAGACCACATTGTTGTTGTTTACCTTAAAATTTTAGCAGAGACAATTTCAAAAAGAGCATCATAAAATAAGTATCTAAAATATAAAAGTCTCTACCACATGTAGAGTTGTTTAAAGGGGCTGGTATTATTGCTCTTTTATTTCTATTTTTTAATCATATGTTATTGCTTAAAGATGCTCTCCTTCACTTCCTGCAGGAAGTAACCTAATTCAAGTGCAAAAGCACATTCATCAACTTCTGATCATCAATAGAGGGGAGGCAGATAGTTTTCATTAGATCACCTCTACTGGTCTTCCAGCACTCTCCTTTCTAGGAAATTTATTACAGTACTCAGTGGAAGACGTTTTATTTTTATTTTTTTCCTTCTGTTTGTGGAATATTCAGTATTCTTAGATTGCATGCAAGTCAGATGAGTTCAAGTCTTCTTTCTTAGAGCTCTCTTTGGGGAGTTTTTTTAGCACTAAGCAATCACTGCCATTTTTTTCTGAATACATAGTATTTGTAATGAGTCACGTTGCTCAGCTGGGATCAGAAAAGTCAAAAGTATATCTGGACAACAGCAAGATTATTGGACGCAGTATTAAAATATATATTTATTTGAATTCTAATGTATCTCACCATCTGACTTCTGCACAGAAGTCAGTACACCTTATTACTGAATTGTACAGCTTAATTCTTTCTGAAAGAAAGAACAAAATACACCATAATTGACCAATGCAAAACACCAGTTATATTTACGGAACTGAAAAAAAAAATACATGAAGCATAATTTACCCTATGCTAACATTTTAACAATTTTATTACTTCTTCTAAGAATTATGAAAATAGGTATTGTTTATTGACAGTATTCTACTCTAATGTACTTCAATCATTTTGGAGAAGTTTTGAACAGTTCTCTATAAATCCATTTCAAGTCTTTCATTGTTAGTTGTTGACTATTATCTGCAAGCTTAAGAGGGCAGGGGACAGCTATCATTGATACAGTCCAATTAAACAAGAAATGAGAAAAGTGGAATAAAAAGTTACCAATAAAGATGGGATGACTTGTCCTTTGACTGTGATGTGGTAGCTTTTGAAAGTATTTCCACAGTGGTGCAAAGGAGTGCATGAATATCAGCTTCTGCAAGAGCATGGCATATATAACAACTTTGTCGTTCAGGGATTTGAGCAAGGCACAC
Organism: Oxyura jamaicensis; assembly: GCF_011077185.1. Lineage (NCBI taxonomy): Eukaryota > Metazoa > Chordata > Aves > Anseriformes > Anatidae > Oxyura > Oxyura jamaicensis. The sequence continues at coordinate 65,414,496 of NC_048926.1, forward strand.
AACCCTAGGCCCTCAGGATAGTACCAGAAGTCCAGAGATTACTTGGTGAGTGAAAGAGATTTCATAGTGCTTTCAGAATCTTCAAAGCTCTGTCAGTGTGTAGTTCAGAGTGGAATGGGAAAGAATAAAGTTAACTGACTGTACATATTATTAAAAGGAAACCTGAATTTGCTTCAGCAACTGAACCAAATAGGCTTGATCAGTATATGTTGAGCAGGAATGATGCTAAATAAAGCTACATATATGACTTGGATGAGCAAACAACATACGATTAAAGGGACAGGAAAAAAAAAAAAAAAAAAAAAAAAAAAAAAAAAAAAAGCTGTCAGATATGCTAATCAAAGAAAGATAATGAAGTGAAAAACATCAGTGAAACAGAAATATTTGCAAACATTGTGTTTTACTGTATCTTTTTGTTTCTCATGCATACAGTTTCATCCAAAAAAAAAAAAAAAAAAAAAAAAAAAGCTTGTTTAAAAGCTGAAGCAATGATAACTGAAATAGACTCTAGTCTTTTTGATTTGCTCATTATAACTTTGAAGACACTTAGCAAAGATTTTATTGTACAAAAACAATTATCTGCTCTAATTTCTAGACTTCAGTTATGTAACTGGAACCAGGCTACAAAGGCTATCATTTAAACTAAACATGCAAGTAAAATAAGGAGTGGGATGAAAAATTACAAAACAAACAAACAAACAAAAACAACATAAGTCAATAATGGCTTGCCATATAATTTTTTTATTATGTAACAAGGGATAACTATTAACTTGATTATCAAATAAATTAGGATAGATGGGTTTGTATTACCCAAAACTACAACCAACAATTATCAGACATATAAGTATGAAATCATTCAGATAAGGTCATAGAAAAGGGACAGTTGTTTTTGGTTTTGTTTGTTTGTTTGTTTTTTACTTAGAGAAATATGGATATAATATGAAAATAATATATGAAATATAATATAAAATATGGAAATATGTCAACTTGCAATGCTCACTTAGACTCTCTCAGGTTTACTGAAGCTTTCTGAAACAATATATATATAGCATCTTTCTGAGTAGAGTTCTCTCTTGTATCTTAAATAACATGCTTATTTCTACACCTCCAAAATATTTGCTGCTTCTTCTGCATACCAGAACATGAACACAACATTACTACATTATTTTCCCCTCTTTTACTGGAGCAATTCAACAGTCCTGCCTCCGACCTCTTCTTGAACTACCCTGATATGGAGACAAAAACATTTGAAGTAGCTTCAAGCAGCATCCTTATTCTGAAAATCTTAACAGATTTAATAGTATGAACTCTGGTAGAAAATTCAGTGACAGGAAGCAGTGACAGGAAGCCAGGACCAAATGTAATAGGTATCCCTGGCCAAAAAGATGAGGTCAGTAGACTCCTTCAGACAATTCAGCAATACCAAGGTCACCTAAAACATAAAGGTGCAGAACTAGAAAGCATTTTTCTGCTAAGTGTTTTTATTAAAACACTATTTAAGAGAAAATCAATGTAACCTTTCAAAGAAATTAGAAGAAATCTGTTTCAAGTGTTTGTTTTAAAAAAGAAATGTTGCTACTGCGTCTAGACTTCATCCATCCCAGTAAATGGATTTGAAATTACCAAGTTATATCATCATGAAAAAATGTTTTCAAGTCATTCTTCAACCGCAGAAATAAGACTATCATTGCAAGATCTTTTTTAATCCAGATCATTCTTCATCTGTTTTACAATTTAACTCCAGAAGCTGTGGAAGCACAAGTGGAAGAATAGGAAGTAAGTTCATGCAGCTGTCTTAAAAACACCTTCACTGAGTTACATCCTTCAGCAGATAAAACGTCAACACTGTATAAGACTGCAAAGGTAGTATAAGATTGTATAAGATTGCAAAGGTAGATTCATTCTGATGGAGGTTTAGGTTGGATATTGGGATAAATTTATTTTCTGAAAAGGTTGAGCAGCATTGGAATAGGCTACCCAGGGAAGCAGTTGAGTCATCATCCCTGGAGGTCTTCAAGAAACATGTAGATTTAGCAGTGTGGATTAATGGTGGACTTTAGTATTATGTTATGTTGGACTATATGATTTTAGAAGTCTTTTCCAAACTTAATGATTCTATGTTTCTATGAAATGTGCATTTACCTTTGAGTGATGAATGTGGGAAAGCAGCAAGAGAGAGGCCTTTGTTCCTGATCCTTCTGTACCTTGGCTAGGTTATCTCACCATGTGAAGAGGGCAGAACAACATGCTCTGAGCAGGACAGTCTAATAGTCACAAGGATATTCCTGAGACCTACTCTGGTGTGATCACGGGTAGGGCACAATGAGCTACCAGGACCCCAAATTCCTTTGGGATATGACTATCCACATATAATAATAGCTCACAATCTCACACAAGGCCATAAGTTCCACTGTGTTGTAAATTATTGCTATTCTCAGTGGTCATTTTTACCTCTATAATAGTCAAATAGTACATGACTGTCATATAACAACAAAATGTTAACACAAAAGATACATTCCTCATATCCTTAATTTCTGTGGTCTGATAGAACACCAGCAGTTCAAAACATTGAAGAGGTCCAAATCAAAAGCATTGTACTGGGGACAATGAAACAGCCTGTGTGATAGCTATGAGGGAAAATGTTTATACTGCACAGGTAAATAAAAACATGTTTTATGGGCATTTATTCTCAAATAATCCCATTCAGAGTCCTTTAGCCTTCATCATCCCAATTGAAGCCTACAGAACAGATAGGAAAAAAACCTGCCACAGACAGCAGACATAATATACCACATTATATTAACATTAGAAAAAGTGAAGTAAACCTGTAGCTGTTGAAAAACGTAGGCAGCAATGCAGAAGACACGATATTCTGCAATTTCTAAAAACAAAGATGAAAAAAGGCATTTAGCTAGTGCTAGAGTGGCAAATAAGTACTGCTGAGGCAAACACAACTGAAAACATGTCAGAAAAGTGCCTAAAGCATCTGTATCAAGCTTCTGGTATTACCAAAGAATATGAAAACCCGGAGTGTCGAAGATGGATGAAAATCAAGGAGGATCAGAATTAGAATTTCTAGTACGTTAAAATACCTTTAGTTTTACATGGGTTAGTCATCATTTAATGAGACAAATAACTTTCATCAAAATGGTCTCACAATGTCAGCATGAAGCCCAGTTCTTAGTATTTAAAAGATGAAAAATATTTGGAGTTAAGTTTGTAAAGCTTTTGTATGTTTTTATTTTCTGTTTCTGTTCTGAACTATCCCTGCAACACAGGGGTTGAGACAGACATTCAATAACTCCAATTAAGGTGCTTGCTATCTTTTTTTTTTTTTTTTTTTCCTCTATTTAAGGTCACTTGCTATCTTTTCAAAGAGAAATTGGTTGCCAACAGCTGTCACAACTGTCTCACATTGACACTGGTAATACCCACCTGAATGACAGAGTTGCATTACTGCTATCAACGCATCCCTAGAGCTGAAATTTTCAAGGAAGGCAGAAAAAGGAATGCATATGAAACTGATTTTCAGTATCTTGTCAGCAGTTTTATGAATGCATTTATTATTAAATTAGAAATATATATATATATATTAGTGTCATACTAAATCCTGACACACACACAATCCAATTTTCAGCAGCAATTCTGATTTCAAGTTCTCCCTAGAGACATCTTAATTCTGTCTTCTGCAGTGTGTGTATTTTTGATAGGACCAGCACATGCTCTGAGGCACCTATCTGAGAGGCAAACACCTGAAAAGGCTTTTTTTTCTTTTTTTTCAAACTGTGATTAAATTCTAATCTAATATAATAGATGAGCATGAGTAGTCCTATTGACTTCAGATTGCCCACCCACTCAGGGAAGTATTTCCTGCTCTAAGGAAATACTTAGATATCAAAGAAAATAGATTATGGATTGGTTTTCAAATATGGTAACAAGTTCAGTGTGCTACAAATTAAAGTGCAGCACACATTGAATATTTTGTCTTTGATATGCACAAGTAGAATAGGAGTAGATTAAAACTTTCACTAAGATTAGCACAATTAAATATCCTCACATAGTTTACATCTTCATTCACTTCTAACCATGGATTTCCATTTAGTTTTTGTTGTAGCTGCTTTGTAATGTTTGGGTAATTCTTAGCATCTGAAAGCCTAGAATATTACCTAGAAATACTACAATGGATTGAAAACTTTAATTGTCACTAGGTGCCTATTACAGAATCCAGTTTAATAGGTTGGAGAGCTCTATAAATGGATTCCTTAAACCTGATGAAAAGTATTCCTAAAGGACAATGACCCAGAAAATAAAAGCAATGTTGGGTCAACTGAATAAATAAATAAATAAATAAATAAATCTCTTTTTTGGTAACCCATATGCCAACGACATAAACTAATCTGTTACTGTACTGCATAAACAATTTCCAAGTATTATGGTAAATGTCTGTGTATATGAAGCCATACAAAGAAATTTTTAAAACATGTCATTAATTTGATACCCTTTTCTTCTGTGACATCAGTTTATCAAATGAATTATACTATACAATGGAGCATATAAATAGCATGATATACCCAGAGGTGAATAATGTTCAGTCTTAATGAATCTTTGCTAATGCCAATCATGTATATAGTCTAGCTTTGCATTTTTACTATTTTTTATAAGATTGCTGTATCAATTTTACTGTTAGCTAAATGTTGATTAGTTCTTTCACTACTTTATTTTGACATGTTATAATCTGTCTGTAAATCTGGCATTTGTAAATTCTCATTTCATTGATAAACTACTGGTAGGATATAGAAATTTTCTCCTAGACTAATTATATGACCTCTAATTCTGCTGAAGAAAACAGAGGAACAGCTCATCTTGAAACCCAAAAGTTCCTGAATTAATATAATGCCATCTACCTTCTGGGGGACTTAATAATGATAATAAATAGATTATACTGCTTGTAGAAACAGGACTTTTTTTCCCCATTTATGTGTTCAACTATAGTTTTCAATCAGTTTATGTCACTTATGTCACGCATCTAATGCTTTTCTACGGAAAAAGGCTGAATAAATCTAATCAGAGATTTCTACAGGCATTTCTAAATACACCTATAAAAAAAAAAAAAAAATGCAAACATAAATTTTAAGAGGGTGATTTCCTTAGCAAATGAGTTGCTCTAAACTGAAGGCTTCATATCCCAATTGTCTTTGTTTTTTCTAGCATTTATTTTTAATAAATTAATTATACTAAGCAAATTCACCTTCCATTGATCAAATCCTAAGCTGCTTCAGTATATAAAACTGTTTCTTGAATAGATGTTTGATGCAAAGTCATTTCTTTACCCATGCAGAGTGATTCAGCTAATGAATTTCTCTTGCTCAGCATATAGGGAATATTTATCAAATTGCTGAAAGATAACTCCTGCTATTCTTGATAGTAACATAATAATAACTGTTGTCCCAATACGGATTGCAGGACTGTAGTTGGAAAGTTCTCTCCTGTTTTATTATTGAGGGATGTCTCTGAAAGTCAGGAGGAAGAAGACAGACAAGAAAATACAAGAAATTTTAATTTCATGCAGGTTTAAAATCTGGTACAATGCTATTGGCTGTAGCAAAGGCAATGTCAACATGCTTGTTAATTAAAAGGTTATATAGTTTGTATACTATTCACCAAATGCATACATTCCATTAATTCAGCGGAGGGATTTTTCAGAAGTGCATCTGGGAAAGAATGATCTTGATTCTGAGACTAATTATCTTCATATAATTTTCTGGACCTTGCTGAGACAACAGGACGATCACCCCAGCAGAGGTGACAAAGAATCATACCTCTATTAAGAAATAAATAAATAAATAAATAAACAAACAAACAAACAAACAAATAAATAAAAATAAGGCAAGAGGAAGTGACTCAAATGGATTATATAATCAAGGCCAATTTAGCATAAAGACTAGGATTCATCAGTAATTTGAATTTAGACCTTCTAGCAACAAACTTTGTTTTTGCTTTTACCCCATACCTGGTATCACTGATATAAATGAACAATACTTTCAAGTTGACAAATTCACAGTTTCTTGGAGGGAAAGACCGCATGTATGATCAGTATCAAGCCAGCTGGTTATCAAGAGGAATGATGCAGTGGAGGCCCATCTCCTGGTGCACCAGGACAAGAAGCACTGAGAGACACCTGGAAAATTCAGAAAGAGATGAGTGGATACAGAACTACATACTACAATATGCTTATTTCGAAGACTTTAAAATATTTGCCCACAGAGTTACTACTGTGAAGTTTTATTAAGACAAGGCAAAAACAAAAGCCTAAGTTAGAAGTAGAAATCCAAAATAAATAAAATGGTAAAAGAGATCTCTTAAAAGGTATTGATTTATTCCACATATGTAATAGCCACCAAGGCAGTAATAGTAAATTAAATAGTAAAGTAATGGTGTCTTTTATTAAATATCATGAGTGAAGGTAAATTATGAGAGGTCTGTTCACATAGAATTAATTCCACCATAGAAGGTATCACTTTGGATGGTTTCGCTTTGTTTTGAGATTTTATTATTGTCTTACTTAGCTCGTGATGTAATTAATAAAGCAGAGCAAACAATCTTTTCTCTAGTGTGAATGATTTCTTCTTAAATTAGAGGCAAACTGGAATGTACAGGTCCAAAACTTCATATTATCCTCAGAATCACAAATCCACTGCCAAAGAGTCTTGCTTTCTTGTTACAAATATTTCACACTAATATATAAATTGACACCTCTCTCTCTCTCTCTCTCTCTCTCTCCCCCTTTCTCTCTCTTCCCCTCTTTTATTTCTGTTGATTTCTAGGCAGATGTGTGCTGCTGCTTTCAGTATGTTACCATGGGTTGAGAAAGATGAACTTGCAGCAAATGTTTAAACTTCTTAATCTAACAGATATCCAGCTCAGCACTTTCTTTAGACATAACCACTGGTCCTTTTGGAAACGAACAGATTTTGCTTCCCTAACAGTCCTCGTCTTTTGCTGCTTATATGGCATATACAGCTATATTCCATATATATATGTAGCACACAGCATCGTGCTCAGGAACACAATGAACAATTCATACTACTTTCAGCTGTTTCAGTTCTGTCAGTGTAGCTGTAACTATGTCAGGTATGCTGAATACTTCCCACATATCTGCGAGAGAGAAGAAAAGATGAAACTTCACACGGAAGCAATTTAGTGAGATCATTTGCTAGCACAGATATCTCTTGATATAATTCAAGAACTACAAAAGCCTGGTGCATTAGTCAGTATGACAGCACTTTTCACTGATACAAAGATGCACATAAAATTTAAGTATTTGGTTTAATTATTTTACATTTATTTCTCAAGTAGGATGTTCTACAGACACTTCACTGGACATTGGACACTAAATCAATATGATCACAATAAAGTTCCTTCTGCTTTCAGAGTACTGGACAGATAGAACAGATTCAGTTGGCCTGTAACTATTCTTTGGAAATAATTGACCTCTTAGATATTCACAAGAAGAGGAACAATATATAGTTAAATCTTGTGGATAGGGAGAAAATAAACAGAATTTGCACTTACAGTGCATTGCCTTAAATTTGTTCAACATCTTTCTTATAAAAATAAAAAATAAAAATACAAGAAATGTTATTTTTCATTTACACAGTCCAGTTCTTTTAATAATGAATGAGAGCCAGGAAGGACAAATAAACCATAATAAACACCCTGTTTCAAATTCTATTTTCATCCTTATACCATTAAAGCCAAAAAAAAATCTGGAAGTTTTGAAAATAAATTCAATAAATTCCAGTAAACTCTCCCATATCTCCCTCTGAGGAAAAGGACCTAATAATTAGCTTTCATGTAGTGGTAAACTCTGTCTCTCTTGTCTCTCCCAAAGTGCTTATAAACAAAAAGAACCATCAATATCTTTACTCTGAGAGCAAAGACACAGAAGACTATTTACTTTTCTGCAAGTTAGAGACAGATCAGGAACAAATCTCTTACCTTCAATGATAAGGCTTTATCCATCCAAAATGATAAAGTTTAGACAGCAGAAAATTTCAGAAGAACTCTTCTGCTATGACTCACCTATTCTATAGCAATTCTTATAGACAAATAAAAAGGGCAAGAATGTTCCTTGAAACAGCCTTAATCCTATTTACTGTTAAATAACTTTCATCACATCACAAACTTATAATTGTCTTGGTTCCACCCTCAAATACTCCATTTTATATTCCAGTTACAGTCTGATTCAAGAAAAGCATATTTTGACCATTGCTACCTTTATAACATAGAACAGTTCTCAGAACAGTTAAGTATTTACCTGTGAGACATATTTCTGAGAGGGTATGCTTCACATTTCTGAGAGGTTATATTTCTTAATCTAAATGTCTTGTCATCCCTCTCTTTTGTTAGAGCCCGAGGCTTTTATTTTGTTGTTGTTGTTGTTGTTGTTTTAATTAGGAAGCATGAACAGCAATTATTTTCATTTTAGTTTCTTCTAAGGACCATTACATTGATTATGTTGTCTGGAGACAATTTGCCATCCCAGGTCCTTATGTGTAAGGATTAGCAGTAACTAGTGAAATATTTTTCTGTGTAGCAAGGTGCATTTGAGTCATCACTGGTAATTTAGTAAGAACTAAATACCCACAGTGAATAAGTCCTACTATAAGAATTATGGTATATTTTGGTACTGCATGCACAATTATCCATTCACCTCATATTGTGAATGGATGCAGTAGATGTTTACAGTCATTTCCACTTATCATTAATAAAGATATAAGCAGTTTAACAACACATCACAACAACTTTGCTAGAACAGGCAATATCAAATTTATCTGAAATGAGCAGAGGACATTTCAGCTCCTTCCAAGCTGTTCCTCAGTTATGCATTGCAACTAGCAGTGTATTTAATGCTTAATCCCTGTAAGAGCAATTATTGGAAAAAAAAATACTGTTTAGAATATCAAGCTTTTTGTTCAACTGCCTGAGATTATTTCAAACTGTACACATGCAACCTTGCTCTGACAGATTATATACATATAATCATTTAGTTACTTTATAATCACAGGAGACAATCCTTGCCAATCACAAAACTATTTTTGTATTTAAACAGTGACTAGACACTGCACCCCTAAATGTCTCAGAAAATACTCAACAGAGATGGATGATCTCTAATATTTCAATGGATTACAGCTCTGCTTATAGTCCTGACACTATAGAAAATGTCTGAGAACTTCAGACTCTTGACAGATGCTGAAAATTCCTTCATCTTGGCTTGGGATCTTTATAAATATAAAAGTGAAGGTTCTAACATAAGATAGCAATGTAGATTCCCTTGACAGTATGCAGAAAGAAGCTCCAGTAGGCAATGAATTCCATTCCTCTTATATGTCTAGTTTAGGATAAAAGAAAGGTTCTTTGGAGACTGTACTTTCTTTCCAAGATCTAGCAAGAAACTTTCATCACAAGATCAGATTAAATACCTCTCTTTGTTAAAAATGGCTGAAGATAGATATCATGATTCACTAGCAGCATTTACAAGATATAACACAGAATTTATTTCTTGAAGTTCTTTTTTCCCTTAATTTGTACTCTCAAGTCATGTTCCTTTGATAATCAGTAACTCTTTGGGAGAGGTAAATTGTTTTTGAAACGGTCATCTATTTGGAAAAAAAAAAAAAAAAAAAAAAAAAAAAAAAAGCTGTATAGATGCTATCACATCTGACATTCTTTTCTCTTCCTTCTTTTATCCCCTTCACAATTCTCATTTTATTAGTTCTTTCAGTCATCTGCTATTTCTAATCACAGTTTAACCCTGATGGTGCAAAAAAGACCTCTAAGTAATTTTATTTCTTTCCAAATGGGACAGGTCATATATTTTCAATTTAAGTATCTAACATTAATAATTGACAATGATTGAGGAGAGAACGTTTCTAGACATTTATCAGAGAAAAAGTGCTCTGATTCTTGCCTTCAGTAATGGAAACTATTTAGTACAGTTACCAACAGGTGTTTTAAATAAACATGTAAGGAGGAGTAGTGAGGTATTTAAGTTATCTGAGTATGACAGGAAAATATCACAATGAAGATTTTCATTTAAAATAGGCTTTCATGCATTGATATGGTTGGTTAGATCCTTGGCTGCATTTATGCTCCACTACTACAAACAATTGGGGATATTCAGTGTGTATGAAATAAAGATGTTAATGTAGAATGAGGAAAGACATCCTCACAGCCAACTAAAATTGCAGAAAATAAACATATCTTTTGGCAAACAGATAATCTGCTAACAAGATCTGTTTCTGGCGTGTGATGGCTGCAAACCACCTAGGGAACCTACTACAAAGACAATGACAGATGGTAGGAAATATATGCCCTCGAAGTCAGAGCATTTGGCAAACATTTTGGCAGAACAGAAACTGCTAGGCAATTCACCATGCAAAAGGAGAAGTTCCTTCCCAGTACATGTGAATGAAACTATTTTTTGTTTGTGTGTGGGGTTTCCTTAGCTGGGAAGCTGAGCTCCACCACAACCACCCTCTCGTTCCCCCTCCTCAAAGGGAAAGAGAGAGAAAATAGAATGGAAAGGGCACTCAGGAATTGAGATAAGGACAGGGAGATCATCACAGGCAAAGCAGAAAGCATGGAAGATTATTATAATTTATTATATAACAAGCTAGAGCAGTGAGAAACTTAAAACAAACTAAAACTACCTTCCCCCATCCACGCTCTTCCACCTCCTCCCGCCGAGCTGTGCAGGGGAACTGGGGAATGGGGGCTGCGGTCAGCCCACAACGCTTTGTCTCTGCTGCTTCTGCTTGGTCCCTCTCTGCCCCTGCTCCACATGGGGTCCCTCTCACGGGATGCTGTCCTTCCTGAACTAAGCCTGCAGGGACTGCCCACAGGCAGCAACTCTTCAAGAACTGCCCCCACATGGCTCTGTACCATGGGGTCCATCCATCCCTCAGGAGCAAACTGGTCCAGCACGGGTCCCCCACGGGGAGGTGGCAGCTCCCCCTAGGCCCCCTGCTCCTGCGTGGGCTCTTCTCCACGGGCTGCAGCATGGAAATCTGCTCCATGTGGGACCCATGGGCTGCAAGGGGACAGCCTGCTTCACCAGGGGCCTCTCCACAGGCCACAGGGGAACTGCTGCTGCATGCCTGGAGCACTGCCTGCCCTCTTTCTGCAGTGGGCTGGTTCTCCTCTCTTTCCCAACTGCTGTTGTGCAGCAGTTTTTTCCCTTTCTTAAACCTGCTCTCCCATAGGTGCAAACAATATCACTTATGGGCTCAGTTCTGGGCAGTGGTGGGTCCCTTTGGAGCTGGCTGAAACTGGCCCTTACCTAACATGAGACAGCTTCTAGACTCTGCTCACAGAGGCCACCCCTGTAGTATCCTGCTACCAAAACCCTGCCTGGTTAGAACCACTACAGTTTGTTTTTCTAAACCATGGTCAATTGCAAGAGGACTTTGTAGTAAGCACTACATGAAGAGGAATAACGTATTGGCAATGAATCCAGCTGTATGCTCTCATATTTATATATCAACTGACAGAAGCATATATCTGATTTTTTTAGAGTGCTTATACTCAGACATCAACATCATCTTCATATGTACAGGTATCATGCAAGAACATGTAATCCTACTAAAAATATGACAGCAGACCAGAAGGAGTGGCTTTGTCAGATTCTGGACAACCCTGCAAAACCCAATGTAGGAAGTGGTCATGAAGGACACCTACTAACCCCAGTGTATACAAAGTAGCAATATCTTGCTCAACAGAGTATTTTGCTGCAATCATCGTCATAACCATTATATGCAGTTTAATTTCTATATTGCTATGAACATCACCAACTATGAATTTCTTTGGAAAGTGAGAGTACATTGCTCTCCCTGAGAAACATGCCATCAGCAGTCTCAGAGAGACCAGTCTAATAGTTGGAATCAATGAATAAACATTCCTTATAGAAGCTGACTTGGGGATCCAGAGAACACTGAGTAATGCCAGTTTTTATGACTTACAGAGCATTTCAATATGCAGGATACAGAAACATAATTGCAAGTGAAAGTGACAGCTGCTTCATCTACAACACATCAATACCAACTGCCCATGATGAAATAACTTCCAAGCAGCAGGACCTTTGAAGTAAAACCATGTTTTATTAGCATATGCTGGATCAACAGAATGAAGTATTAGATTCTCAGCCACTCAATATAAAGTCATGGAATCATAGAACAGTTTGGCCTAGTCCAACCCACCTGCCATGGGCAGGGATATCTCTCACTAGATCAGGTTGTTTATGGTCCCATTCAGCTTGATTTTGAACCCTTCCAGCAACAGGACATCCACAACTTCTCTGGGCAACCTGTTCCAGTGTCTCACCATGCTCATCATGAAAATTTCTTCGTTATACCCCACATAAATCTACCCTCTTTCAGTTTAAAATAATTACCCCTTGTCCTGTCACTATAGACCCCAATATATATATATATATATATATATATATATTTCTCTCTTTTTCTTATAAACCTCCTGTAAGTATTGAAAGGCTACAATAAGCTGTCCCCAGAACCTTCTCTTTTCCAGGCTGAACAACCCCAACTCTCTCAGCCTGTCTTCAGAGGAGAGGCTTTCCAGCCCTCAGATCATTTGTGTACTCCTCCTCTGGACCTCTCCTACAGGTCTGTGCCTTTCTTGTACTAGAGGTCCCAGAGCTGGGTGTATTACTCCAGAGACTAGAGTAGAGGGGGAGAATCACCTCCATAGACCTGTTGGCCACGCTTCTTTTGATGCAGCCCAGGATATGATCAGCTTTCTGGGCTGCAGGCACAGTATATCTGTCAGTGCATATCCCACTTTTCATTCACCAGTATCCCCAAGCCCTTCTCTCTGGGGCTGCTTTCAATCATTTCAACCCCTAGATATGTGCAACTACCCTGACTCAGGTGCACCACCTTGTACTTGGCTTTGTTGAACTTCATGAGGTTCACATGGGCCCACCACTCAAGCCCATCAAGGTTCCCATGGTTGGCACCTCTTCCTTCTATCATATTAATTGCACCACTCAACTTGGTGTCATCCACAAACTTGTTGAGGGTGTACTCAATCCCACTACCTATGTCACTGATTAAGGTATTAAGGTATTAAGTAGTGTTGGTCCCAGTACAGACCCTTGAGGGACACTTCTTGTTACTGATTTCCGTTTGGGCATTGGACTGCTGAATACAACTCTTTGGATGTGGCCAGCTAGCCAATACCTTATCCATCTAACAAACCCATATCTATCCAATTTAGTGGTAAGAATGTTGTGTGGGACATTGTAAAAGGCTTTACAGAAATCTAAGTAGATGACAACAGTTCTTCCCTTGTCCTCTCATGCAGTCAGTGCATCACAGAAGGCACAATTAAACAGGCATAATTTGCACGAGGCGAAGCTATGGTAGCTCTTTCTAATCACCTCTCTGTCTTCCATGTTTTAACAAAACTTCCAGGAGGATCTGTTCCATGTTCTTATGGAATTCTGAGGTTAGGCTGACTGGTCGGTACTTCCTTATTACCTTTTTTAAAAATATGTGCAACATTTCTTATTTTCCAGTGACTGGGGTCTTCACCATGACTTTTCAAATATGATCAAGAGTGGATTAAAGACTACATCAGCCAATAACCTCAGGACCCTGGGATATATCTCATTGGTTCCCATGGACCTGTGTATGTTAATGTTCCTCAAGTGTTCTCAGATCAGATATTCTCTTACGATGGGAAGAACTTCTTTCTCCAGCTCTTACGTCCCTGCCTTAATTTTCAGGGACTTGAGAGTTGTTGAAAACTTTATTGTATTACCAGTGAAAAGTGGGGCATAAACATTATTGAGTACTTCAGCCTTCTCCATGTCCTTTGTCATGTTCTCCTGTCTTATTTGTCATGCAGAGGTGCATTTTCTTTAATTTTCCTTTTTTTTTCAGCAACATGCCTGTAGAAATCTTCTTTAATAATTTTCATGTTTCTTGCCAAATTCAGCTCCAACTGTGTCTTAACTTTCCTGACCTCACCCATAAACATCCAGGCAGAATTTCTACATTCCTCCAGGATACAGATTCCTGCTTCCACAGCCTATGCATTTCTTTTTTACACTTTAGTTTGATGAGGAGCTCCTTATACAGCTATGCTTTTGTCCTGCTTACCTTACCTGTTCAGTTTGTTTGCTTTTTTGTTCGTTTGTTTGTTTGTTTGTTTGTTTTAATGAGGATCAAAAGCTCTAATGCTCTTATAAAAATGTCTTTAAAGACCTGCCATCTCTGTTCTGTTCTGTTATCCCTGAGGACAACTTTCTAGAGGGTCCCAATCACGTTAAACAACTGGAATTTTACTCTTTAAAATTCAGGGTCTTGACTTTACTTTTCACATGGTTCATATTCCTCAAGATCATGAATTTCCTGGGGACATGATCACTGCAATCTAGGGCACTACCAATCTGGGCCTCTCCAATTAGTTCATCTGTGTTCATGAGCAAAAAGTCCAGTAATGATTTCCTTGTGTCTAGACTATCATGTGGATTAATAAATAATGTTTCATGCTTTCAAAGAGTCTTCTGGACTGCTTACAGTTTCCTGTGCTGCTTTCCAGCAGATGCCAGTGTGACTGAAGTTCCCCAGCCTTCAGAGCCTGCAACTGTGATGCTTTCTGTAGTCAAAGTAAGAACACTTCATCAGCAGGCTCTCCTTGATCATGCAGCCTGTAGTAAACAACAACCATAAGGCTTCCTTTGTTGGCTGGGAACTTAGTTTTAACCCATAAGATCTCAACCTGTTAATTGCTCTTTTCCAAAGACAATTTTGTGCAATCAATCCATTTTATTTTACATTGAGATCAGCCCTCCTGTTCCTTCTTCCTAGCCTGTCCATTCTGAACAGTTTACAGCCACTGACTATCCCAGGCAGGATTACAGCCTGAGAGAAGAACTCATTGAGAGCAGCCCTGCAGAGAGAGACTTCTGGGTTCTGGTGGATGAAAGGCTCGACATGAGCCAGCAGTACATACTTGTAGCCCAAAAGGCCAACTGCATTCTGGGCTGCATCAACAGAGGGGTGGGCAGCAGGTTGAGGGAGGCGATTGTCTCCATTTGCTCTGCCCTCATGAGGCCACACCTGGAATATTGCATCCAGGTTTGGGGTCCCCAACACAACAAAGATGCAGACCTGTTAGAGCAAGCACAGAGGAGAGCTACAAATATGATCAGATGGCTGGAGCACCTCTCCTGTGAAGAAAGGCTGAGAGAGCTGGGGATGTTCAGCCTGGAGAAGAGAAGGCTCCAGGGAGACCTCATTGCAACCTTCCAGTACTTGAAGGGGGCTTATACAAAATGTGGAGAAGGACTCTTTACTTGGGTGGATAATGATAGGACAAGGGGGAATGGTCTTAAACTAAAAGAGGATAGAGTTAGACTAGATATTATGAGGAAATTCTTCACTGTAATGGTAGTGAGGCACTGGAAAAGGTTGCCTAGAGAAGCTGTGGATTCCCCATCCCTGGAGGTGTTCAAGACCTAGCTGGATGGGGTCTTGGCCAACCTGATTTAGTGGGTGGCCTTCCTGCCTATGGCTGGGGGTTTGGAGTTAGATGATCTTTAAGATCCCTTCCAACCCAAGACATTCTATGATTCTATGGCTGTAGCACTGCAATTTTGTGATTTGTCCCACTACGTTCCAGTGACAGCAGTTAGATCATAGCTTTCTAGGTGCACTATAGCTTCCAAATGCTGTTTTTTACCCAAGCTACATGTATTGATATAGGCACTTCAGCACATTTGCTGACTATATCTAGTGGTTAGAGGAACACACCCTAATTACTTTAAGGCAATTCACAAGTGTTTGCCTGTTAGCTCCTAATACATCAGCAGCCTCTGGCCTCTGTTACTTAGAACTCCAGCTCCTTCCCCATCTAGGTCTAGTTTAAAGCTCTCCTTATAAGTCTGTCCAGTTTGTTGGCAGAGACATACTTTCTCCAGTTCACAAGGTAAAACCTATCAGCTTCCAACAAACCTGGCTTTGAAAAGTTAGATCCATGATCATAGAAGACAAAAGCTTGAATATGGCACCAGCCGCACAGCAAGGCACTCACCTGATCAATTCATCTCCTGCACACTGAACTCATTCCTCTGACTTGGAGGACAGAGAACACCATCTGTACTTCTGATCCTTTTAGCAGTGCTTCAGGGGACATCTAGTAGCTTTTGATGGTTCTAGGCTGTCTTGTCACAGTATCATTAGAACCTACATTGAAAAGTAGGAGCAGATGAAAATCTGTAAGATTCACCAGGATGGGCAGCCTGTCAATGACATTAATATTAGCTCCTGGTAGGCAGCAAGCTTCTCTAGAGAAATTTACTAGACAATACGAAAGATCATGTACTAAAAAAAAACAGAAAGATAAAGCCATCCCTTGGCCTCACCTTTTCAAAGGTGTCTATTTATTTTATATGGCAAATTCTGAATGCTCATATTAAGTCACTGAAGACGCTGTTGTCAGAAGTGTTCATCTGCAGTTCTTACTGGAGCAAATAATCAATCCAAAATTCAACCTCTATAAAAGTCATGACTATGTTTTAGAGCTCAGGAAATGAAGGTTTAGACCCCTGTTGACTATCTGCCAAATAAGAATAATTTAGAAGTATATACATAAATGCAGCCTTGATTCCTTTTGGCAAACTGATGCTAAACATCATTGCTGACGAGTCAAAAGAAGTAAAAGGAAAAGAATTGTGAAAAAAAAAAAAAAAAAAATGTGATTGAACTACGCTCCACAACAGCCTCACTGGTTGTGGAGACACTTGCATACTCTGATGTTATCATAAACTGTTTGTTTGTCTGGGGGGGGGGGGGGGGGGGGGGGGGGGGCCCGGGGGAGAGGCTGAGCCCATTGTACCTACCATCTTTTTGTTTCTTTGGCCAGAAAGATATCAGGACTTCTACTGCATGGTGGAGATTTGTTTGGAGTCTTCCTAGCAGTAAAAATGACATATAGAAGCTTGAAACTGTGGACACACTTTTCACATCAGCTGTTCACATCACCACTAGCTGAGTTTCAAATTTTTCATGCTGTGCAGACAAGTCTAACCCTTGCATAAATCTGTTGCTGCTGCTTTCCAACTTCATATGCTGTCATTCAACAACCTAATGGTGTTGCTTGAATACCATTTAATTCAGGCAGTTTTAAAAGTCAGCAATGTGGAGAGTGAGATGGTGCCAGCAAGCCAGAGGAAACCAAATAACTCACAAGAAGATATTTTAGTACATTATTCAAATATATTCAGCATCCATAGAAATGTCATATTATTCCATGAGAATTACTATGGTGATGTGAAAGAAAAAGGGAGAAAAAGGATTACTTTATGTATACATGCAATTAATTCAAATCTTATGATACACTTCAGGAAATGAACCCAAAATGTTGGGAAAAAAAAAAAAAAAAAAAGGCAACATGAGCCCATATTTCCTTTTTTTCTTTTTTTTACCTAATATCTGTGATCCTATAAAATGTACAATAACAGCATGAGAAGAGGTTATCTGTCTATAAAATAGCCTCTTTACTCATAGGAGAAAAACAGTACTTATCGCTATGTGCAATTTCAGCCAAGATCTCACAAAGGGCTTCCATGATGGATTGAGCTCCTTTTATAAAGAAGATAAAGCTTTCTAAGTGCATGTTTCTTCCTAATAGATGATTTAGAAATACATACCTTCTATATACTTCAGTAGCAGTATATGTAGTTTTGTTAACATTTTTAAGTATTCATCCTCTCCCAAGAAAAATATATGTCATTCTTCCATTTATTTTTTTTTTCTCTGTATATTCTTTGTTCTGTAAGGACTATAAGAACAAAGTCTTACTCATAAATTAAAATACACCCTTAAATGCATTTACAGATATGATCATTTGATCCTAAATATATTTATGATTTTATATTAAATACTTCACAGAGGTAAATTCAGTTGTAGAAGATGAGTCTATCCTTTATTTAATTTCATTTCATTTTTAACCTCAAGTTCCAACTGAGAAATAATCTGAAAAAGCAAAGATCAAGGTATTCTCTATACTTTTTTTCAAGAAAACATTTGCCAGTTTGACTAAGTAACTGTTTCTCAGACTTTGCAAGTTCACTCATAAGAAAATGAAATGTGGACAATGATTATAATCTATCCTTAATTACCAAAAGATAAGTGTTTAACCAAGTGTGAGAAAACTAATATTCCTCCTTTCAAGAAACCTAGATCTTAAGAATGCGATGCATAACAGCCTTCCTATGAATCTCTCTTTTTATTCATGAAAGGACTTTTCACCCATGTTGCTCTTATTTATATTCTGGGTTCTTAAGATCAGGGTGGGCTTTTATTTTATGTTGGAACTTTAAAAAATGCAACAAAATCTTACTCATCTTAGTAATATTGTGTATTGGTGATATAGATGTGCTATAAGGGAAGAAAAAGTGTTTAAATGCATAATATATATATATTCATAAATTAATGTTATTAAATTCATTTATGGAAATGATGATTTCCATAAGCATATTTATGATTTAATATTATGACTTTCAGAGGGAAGTATAAATAAATTGCAATATTTTTTACATACGTACCTGTCCATCAAACCATCCTTTTATATACCAGTGAAGTGAAAATCAACATATTCCACTAAAAAAAAAGTGTGCCAGTAAAGAGTTTCTTAACCTTTTCTTAGCTCCATTTCCTTTTATATGATGTCAGTTTTTCTATGAAACCTATATGATTTTATTTTTTTTTTAATGTACTTTTGAATTAAATAACCAATTAAGGACAAAACTGTTCCTCTAACTGCTTTCCCTCAAGCATGTTTTATGGCTTTGGCATACCTCAGACAGATAAATAAAATGAAAAAAATATTGTATTATTATTATGTTAAGAGGTTAGTTTGAGTTACTACAGTGTATTTTTTTACTAATTAAAACCTTGATCCAAAACATGAGTGTAACAGAACAGAACATTCACTCAGTAGAAAAGATACAATATTAAATATTTCAGAATTCCTCTGGATAAAGGATCTTGTCTGCCATTTTGCACAAGTCAGATTTTTCCCTTGTAGCTTACAGGTATAAATTAAAGGACCTGATTAACTTTGACTTCATACATTGAACTCCACTTAATCTTAACAGAACACTTTCCCAAATCAAGGCCATATTCTAAGCTAGGATACTTGAATCTAAAGAAAATAAAACTGTTTTAACATGGGTTAGGCATCAATTCAATTATGTTTTAAAATAAGGGTCTATAAACTTGATCACAAAGCCAAAGAACTAATGGCTTGTTACTTTGATTTAAATGGCCTTTGATCCAGACCACATTAACTCAAATATGATTTTATTCTCTTTGGTTAAATTTCTATAGATCCGAAAGCTTAAAACTGGAAGAGGAGAAATTGTATAATTCAGTATAGTGAATATTTCTTCAAAGTTACCCAAAAGCATAAAAAGATTTACTACAAATATTTATAGAGGCAAATGTAATTTTACTGTAGATGCAGTTAACAGCTTTAAAACCATGACCTGGATATTATCAACATCTCCCCAGGATTCCTGTCCACAAAGCCGGTTTTCTCTCATATGAGTCATATTTGAGTCCAAACTCAAAATAACCTGTCATTTTCTCTGCCATTGTTTGTGCACATGTAAATTCACCTCTCCGTGACAAGAAAGCTGCTCCTGAGTAACTTTTTCCTGCTACAGTCTTGCCTGCAGACTCTGTAGGGAGGCTTGCTGTCTGACTAGTTTACTTCAGTATCAATCTACCTTAGGCATGATGGAATTTCCTAATGGAGCCTGTGATCTTTACCTTTCTGTGAAGCCAGAACCAGTGATGCTTAATCTCAGTGTGCCAGATGGCAAGACAGTTTTCTGGGTCATGGCATGTTAGAAACAGAGGAATCATATTGCTTCTGGCATGGCAAAAACAGAGGCTAATAAAACACTTTTTCTTCTGAACCACAAGATTTTCAAAAATGCTTAACTTGTAAGTAACTAGTTATACTTTCAGTATGAGGGAAAAACTACATACCCTTAAAATTACAGAAGGAAGCACGTTTATTGTTACAGTGGGAACTGTGGCCCATAACATCTTCCTTAAAGCCCATGATACATTGAGTCCATACACAGAGGAGATAAAATACACAATACCATGTCCCTCCAGCTGGGAGAAATCACAGTTTTATGCTTTGTAACAAGGGTCTGCATTATCTTGGAAAGCAAGATATTGTCTGGCAGACAGTAGATGCCTACGGCATCGCTAGTAGGTCAAGGGAGGTGATTGTCCCGCTCTACTCTGAGCTGGTGCGGCCTCACCTCGAGTACTGTGTGCAGTTCTGGGCACCACAGTATAAAAAGGACATGAAACTGTTGAAGAGTGTCCAGAGGAGGGCTACGAAGATGGTGATAGGCCTGGAGGGGAAGACGTACAAAGAACGGCTGAGGTCACTGGGCCTGTTCAGCCTGGAGAAGAGGAGGCTGAGAGGAGACCTCATCACAGTCTACAACTTCCTCGTAAGAGGGTGTCGAGAGACAGGAGACCTTTTCTCCATTAACACCAGTGACAGGACCCGCGGGAACGGGGTTAAGCTGAGGCAGGGGAAATTTAGGCTTGACATCAGGAGGGGGTTCTTCACAGAGAGGGTGGTTGCACACTGGAACAGGCTCCCCAGGGAAGTTGTCACTGCACCGAGCCTGTCTGAATTTAAGAAGGGATTGGACTGTGCACTTAGTCACATGGTCTGAACTTTTGGGTAGACCTGTGCGGTGTCAAGAGTTGGACTTGATGATCCTTAAGGGTCCCTTCCAACTCAGGATATTCTATGATTCTATGATTCTATGAAATCTGTAGTATCTTTGCAATTTTTACTTATTTTGCATTCACAGAGAACCAAGTCCCTTCCTAAATGAAGAGATGAGGGCAGATGTTACACATTGACATGTCAATGTTACACATTACACAACTGTCAATGTGTAACTGTCTGAATAGGCCAGCTAGGTTCAACATGGAAAATGTCAGTTCATGAAGAAAGTTTTCTTCTGTACTGATTTGTCCCTCTGGTTGCTCTTCATTTTCATCTTCCTGAATTCTCTGGAAGAGAGAGAAAAAAAATATTTTTTAAATGCTTTAAATCCCTTTTAATTTAGCATTTTTCTTCAAACAGATACTAACTTGATATGAAAGTTCAAGTACACTGAACAGTTGCGTATCAATGATGCCTGAAGAGCTTTACACCTGTAACTATCTCATTTGCTTGAAAAACAGAAATATAGCCATGTTTAACAAGTTTAAAGCATGTGTCTCAGTATCTAAAAAAACAGCTAGGACTTCCATCCTTTCATTAAGTACATGGGTGCTCAACAGTGCTGGAGAGAAGACAAAGCATTTGCTCAGTGACAAGAAATTAAATACTGTAATGAACAAACAACTTGGTGCAAACAGCTGTTCCCATATATGCAATTTTAAAGCTCAAGTGATTTATATATTACAAAAACATTTAAAGCCTACATAACCTCAGATCATATTCCCCAATTTGCGTAATGGGACATTCATCTTCTTCTTATAATCATGAATTTACAGATAATATTTCCCATCCTTTTTCATAACATAACAAAGAAGGAAACCAAAAAGCCCCCACTTCTTATAAACAATTCCCGGTTTTTCCACAATTTCTTCACAGTTCAATGTCTAAACCAAAAAAAAGTTTTTTTCTCAGCAAATAGAAGTAAAAGGGCTTTTATAGGCAGACAGAACTTGCAGAGATTTTTTACTTATTCAGTCTTAGAGAATTATGCATTATGGTTTGATTTTTGGGTGGTCCTGTGTGGAGCCAGCAGTTGGACTTGATGATCCTTGTGCATTCCTTACAACTCAGGATGTTCTATGATTCTGTGTAAAGCGAACACTTAAATTCATTTTTTTTTCAGCCTATTTCCCTTCAGAGTTTTACAGATAGCTGCCTGAGAACAGGAAATACTGATGTGCTAATATTCTGATCAAATGCAACTGAAGTCTTTTCTCAGAATGAGCTGTTGTCTGAATTATTAACTAAGAACTCCTCAGATTAAGATTCTTGGAGAAAACATTTGGTCAAGATGACATAGTAAGGACCCTTGCACTTGTCTCTTTAGCATCTATGAGTCAATGAATAACATTAATAAGCAACACAAAGTCACAATCTTGTGACTGCCAAATCATAAACAGAATAAAAAGCATGCACAGTTCTGGAGTACAAGCTTTTCTCCTAGGGCCAGAGAAATTATCATGTACAACTGGCAAGCAATTGCGAGGCACTGAAACCCTAGATTAGATTTACAAGTTTATTTATCTCATCAAAGACAGGAAAGGTTTGTGATTTATAGGCTAATAATTATCATGCAACTAAATGTTCATTTGCTCTACCATTTTGCAAACGTTTCTCAAGAGGCAGATTACCAGCACAGTTTTTTCACAAGTTACCATGTCAACACATACAAATCAAGAACATGAAGGAACCCTGTCTACCACCTACTGCACTTCATTTGGCCATCTAACTTAACCACAGACTCTCTGGAAATTTTGATACCTAGAAAAAAGCCTGGATATTATTGTTTGTTTGTTTGTTTGTTTCAAATACAGTCATTTATGTTTTCTCTGCCCACAGTGACAGGTGCACATCTTTGAAGAGGATCAGAGGCAGCCCTGTACTGTTCAGCCTTGACACTTTCCTGAGTCAGTGTCTTGCTTCCTCCTCTATACCCTGTACCATCCTTCCCATTAAGCATTTTAAGAGAAAAGCCAAGGCACCAAATTTAGCTGTCTTTGACACAGAAGAATTTAGGCTTCTTCAGCTGTTCGCAAGGCACCAAGCTAAATATGATGGTATAGTAATCATAGAATCATAGAATATGCTGAATGGGAAGGGACCCACGAGAATCACGAAGTCCAACTAATGTCTTCACACAGGGCAACCTAAAAGTTAAACAACCTAAGGGCATAGTTCAATCACTGCCTGAACACCAGCAGGCTCTGTGCTGTGACCACTGCCATGGGGAGCCTGTCCCAGTGCCTGACCACCCTCTGGGTGCAGAACCTTTCCCTGACCCCCAGCCTGACCGTCCCCTGTCCCAGCTCCATGCTGTTCCCTCGGGTTCTGTTGCTGTCCCCAGAGAGCAGAGCTCAGCGCTTGCCCCTCCGCTCCCCTCGTGAGGGAGCTACAGGCCGCCATGAGGCCTCCCCTCAGCCTGCTCTGCTCTGGCCTGAAGAAACCATGTGATTTCAGCCACTCCTGATAAGCCACGCTGACCAGTGCTTTCACCACCTTTGTTGCCCTCCTTTGAACACATCCCAATAGTTTTATGTCCTTATATTGTGTCACCCTAAACTGCACACAGTGCTCAAAGTGAGGTTTCATTGCGCTCACAGCACGCCTGCACCATGCAAGCTTCTGAGGTAGATGACCTGCCCAGACTGAAGAGCCACATATATCCTGATATATATCCATATATCCTGAAAGATTGTATTTCCTTCTGAAGTTAAACTGCCAGGCAGCCAGAAAAAGGGAAATAATCAGCCCTTCTTCCAGAAGAGAAACTTTGAGTACGTTTAAAAGAGGACAGAACAAAGAATCTGGTTTCAGCTCCTCTTATTTTGGGGTAATGATATAGCCTGATGTGTCTTCTGTGCTCATGTGGGCAACTATTACCGTCAGCACTCATTCCTTAGGGAAGTACTTCTCACTTAGACTGCCCTCTAGAAGTGACCATTATCACTTTTCATATACCTTCAGAACAACTAATTCCCCCTTCCACCCCCCCCCCCTCGCGTTTTTTAATTTTCTTCTGAACAAGCAGTTTAGAGAAATTATGAACAACGGAAGTGCTAAATTAGAGGACAATCAAATCTCAGTTTTATACATAGATATATATTCATATTGTTATATGTTGACCCATGTTTTTTATAGACTAATAGAGTCATTGAATATTATCGTGTTGGAAGGGATCCACAAGGATCACTAAGTCCAACACGTAATTAATTTGATTCCTCTTGAGCCTGTTTGGAGTTTAAGCAATTACCCAATTTCTGATGTTTCCTGTCTTACTTCCAGCTGTTGCAATTTTCATGTGAGATAGTATAAATGGGATCTGTTAAATATCCAGATTAATTCTCACCCATCACAATTTCACTATAGTATTGTACCTAAATGATGTTCTACAGCACTTCCTGATGCTTTAAGAACCATTGTCATTTCAATAATATGGAATTAAGTCACTTGAAGAATGTCAAGCATCTTTGCTTTTATTCAGAATTTTGTGCTTGTTAAGAACTCTTTTCCATTTTTTTATTTTTTTCCCCCCTCTGAAGACAATTTCAACTCATTCAGTCCAGAATGTTAATCTTACTGCAATATTTCTTTAAAACAAGAGAGTTTAGTGAGAGTTTCTTGTTTCATCCTTTTTTTTTTTTTTTTTTTTTTTTGGTTATTTTCCTCTTTCATACATTTATCATTCTATTAGCAATGTGCTAAGACAATTAAACTAAGATGAGTAATTTTTAATTCCAAAAAAGTGCTAGTTTTGGAAAGGAAAACTGTCAAAAGCTTGTTCAAATATATCTTAGACTGTCAGTAATCATCCATCACTATGAATCCTTGATTATGAGTATAGAATTTATATATTTTTATGTATGTATATATATGTGTATTCTCAATAAAAATGGGAACTCATATTAGTCTGATTGTTGATTACACATGTAGTTTAAGATAAACTGAAGATACGCAAATTTAAATAAAATGTTTATCAACATTTATTCTTGAGACTTTCCACTGCTAAGAGGAATATGGTTAATATTGTTTGCAGCTGATTTCTTAAATATGTAAAGAAAGCCTTTGTGATTATGGTATTTACTCACTTTTTAGTGAGAACCATGTTAATATTTCATAAGAATGTGATCTCTGGTGTTTATACTTTTTAAAATTTTAAATCTATCCATCAGTCACTATTTCAATTAAGATATAAGTAAAAGCATCCTGTTTTCTAGCTTACACAAATAACTTTTATTTATTCTAGCTAGGATATGCAAGTTATGTATTTTATACATGTGATACATATAAGTGCATATAAACATGTATGTATATATATGTCTACATATTTTGTAAGCTGACCTGAAGGAAGCACTAGAGTTAGTTAAAGGTAAGGCTAGGAGTTGGAGAATAATCGTTAGTCTCCATAATCATTAGTCTCCAAAACCCATTTGCATACATGCTGTCCTGATACCATAAATTATGCAAAGGTAAATTAGAAAACACTTTTGGTTTCTGAAGAAGGGAGGAAGGCACTGGCAAGAAAAGCACTGGGAAGTGTTTTTTTTCATATCCTCCACAGAATCAAGACTGCCTTTTCCAATATGTATGTTCCTTATTATTTATGCATAAAGATCTTGCACAGAAAGATACAAATCTTAACTTCATATATTTCAAAATGTTCTTGCATTTGTAACTGACTGTGTACAACAGTAATTCTGATCCATGAAAGGGTGTCTCCATAAACGTGAAAGACAAAGTGAAAAATATTTTTATTTGTAACTAAGAAAAACATAACTAGTGAAATTCACAACGTGCCCAAGAATAATTGAAAAAGTCTATAATAAGGTCACAGAAATTTGTAGGGAGAAGCTCATGATTTGGTTTGGCTTTTCTGGTTTCATCCAACAGCTTGAGGATTAGAGAACATCACTAAGATTCACACAGTTCTATAAGAGAATTTTGAACCTTCTCTAGTAAACTGTCCTATTGTTCATATAGCAAATGGCATTCCTACCTCCCCAGTAATTTTTCTTATTCCTAGGCTTAGTCATTGTAATTTGCTATCTCAGCCTCGATGGTTGTCTGTCTTTCTCAAAAGTTGGAACAGCACCAAATAGTAATAATAAAGTATTGCATTAGCACATTTACATCAACAGATGGTTAACGTATTTTGAAAGGCCTCAGTACAAATTACTGTCATACCAGAAACAGAAGGGAGCTGAGGAGGAATACTTGGGAATGTCTTGTCTGAGCAATGAGCACCCTATTAGCTGTATAGAAGATGCCCCTTTTCCTTTCAGAAATATGACCCTTTGTAATAAAAGCAACTGAAATTTCCTCTTGAGGAAGAGAATTTGTGTAAACTAAAAAAATGTACGGGCTACTTTTCAATGTCAGCCCTCAGGCCTATTTATCAGTCTGCACTAAAATAAACATGTAAAGTGAGGAGAGTTTTTATAAGAGAATCCAGAATTGTTCTTACAAAACTTATGATTTTCCATCAGCAGAAATCAGAGACAGATGTGATGAAAAGATTTTCACATTAAAGACCCAAACTGAAATCTTACTGACAAACATCATACTTAAGAAAATAAAAATACTGTGATATAAGATAAAATAATGACCCCTGGCATGGAAATGAAGGTTCAGAAAATAGAGTGTTCATATTTAATACATGTATTTTTTATGGCTGTTCACCAGACTTCCATCACATGAGATGTAAAGGGTGCTTTTTTCTTTACTAAAGGCTGATAGGAAGATGATAAAAAGCAGAAGGAAAATTTCTGAGAACTATAAAATTCTGGTATCTGACTCCACCTTTTTGATATCACTGCTTATATGCTTAATGAAACTCACACAGTATAAATGGGACTCATCAAATTAAATGACTTTCTTCCATCCCACACAATTCTTTTCTACAGATAAGGAAATTGTGTGTGTGGAGAGAGTTATCAGGGTAGGAGGTTAATAGGAGTCCATACACCATCTGCTTAATCAAATGCACACATAACAACACCCTTTAAAAGACTGGGGGCGGCCCCCCCCCATTTTTGTTTTAAACTGCAAAAACACTGTGATATGAATCACTTTGCTTAACTTCTGGCCTTTGCAAAGGATACCATGAAGGAAAAGTTGCATTAAGCTTTTAATTGGAAATAGAAGCGTACCAAGGAAACTGCAAAACATTCTCATAGATTCTTTGAATACCAGGTTTTTTAACATTACAAGAAACATTACAAGATACTAAGAAGAATTAATCCTTTCTATGGCTAATGTAATGAAAGTTAAAATCGTGTTCAATCTATTCTCCCATTATAACCAAATTTTATGTAAGGGAAACTTCAGGTCACATTTGATGTGATATTAAATAATATATCAGAGTATTTCAAAGTAATTATAAGATTTCAGAGGCTATTCTGCACAGTTCCACTCTATAGTTCTTCCTCCAAAATAAATTGATTTGAAAAGAAAACCTTGCACTGTGACTTCAGATTCTCTAAGAAATTAAATGAGGTGTCAGAAAAACTCAGAACTTTACTAAGAGAAGACTTGGAAAACCCAGCAACTGGTGAAAGGGGACAAAATGGGCATGAGGGGCTTTTCATCCTTATGTCTTGGAAAGATATTTGAAATGCATTACAACTGGCATGTCAAAAGCAGATTTCTCAAACTGAGAAAAAATGACAGAGACATCTAGAAAAGTGGCCAGCTCTATAGACTTGAAACTTTGATTACCAGAATTTTTAAAAGTCTAAGTCGGGGTTTCTTGGGTTTGACTGTTTCTATGAGATGAAATGAAATCAACATGAGTGTATTAATTTAGCTTTAATGCATGTAAATTAAAATATTATCAGCAGATTCCCCACTTACCAGTGTCATCAGCAAACATATCCTGGAGTCAAAGGTGTTATTTTGTTGTTAGAGTGATACAACTGAGAGAGGATCAGGCATATGCACTCATCTGGATTATCTGGTAATATTTGTCTCTGTTAACAAGACAATTCTATGAGCATGTACACTTACATTTACAAGGGCTCTCTTTCTCACATGTATTGAATAAAAGCATAAGGGCTACTACGTTTTCTTTTAGAAAGGGCAACAGTAGGATCTCCCCTCTGCCTGCAGTCTGATTTCGTAAAATGCATACAACCTATGTGAGACTCACAGTCAAATTTTATTGAAACTGACTGTTGGAGTCAAAAGTATCTCAAGATTAAGGAGGGAAAAATGAGGCACTGTATGCATTTCTCTATATTTTTGCATTTCTCTACTTGAAATTTTTTCTACCTGTTGCTGGATTTTCACCTGGACTGGGCTTACTGTCCTTCTGTACAGATGACAACGCAAAGACAAGCCTTGAGTCCTCATAAACCTGTGCAATATAACTGACTGGAAAAGCTTTCAACATTTTTCAGTCAACTCATACACTATGCAAAAGCCATTTTTCTTATCACTGAACTCTGCATCTTACTTTCCTCCACAGAGCTCTCAATTTGTGATTGAAATACTGACTTATAATTAAAAAAAATAATAATAAAAATAAATAGATAAAAAAGAAAGCACAACATACACTTCACCTCAGAAAACTTCTGCTTAATAAGCTGGTCTCTTTGTAGGTGTGTGT
Organism: Oxyura jamaicensis; assembly: GCF_011077185.1. NCBI lineage: Eukaryota > Metazoa > Chordata > Aves > Anseriformes > Anatidae > Oxyura > Oxyura jamaicensis. The sequence continues at coordinate 65,442,952 of NC_048926.1, forward strand.
GGTTTGCATAGCTGCCTCCTGCTGGGATGGCTTTAAAATGGCATGGTGCTTGTGCTTATTTTGGCTTGCACTTGCTTATAAAGCTAAAAGAAAGTCCAGTTATAATGACTGCAGACTTCTATGCTAACTGAGGAGATGTGTTTCTGGACCAATCTTTATTTTTCATGCTAAGCATAGACATTACTCAGGAATATGGGGCAGTAGTCTTTATAGCAGAGGTGCCAGAGCAATATGATAAACTTTACAGCATCCATAGTAGCAGAGAAAAAGAATAAATTCATCAGGTATAGGAAAATGGTGTGTTCATTATTTATTGTTTAGTTTTGTTTAAAAGTTGAAATGTGACTCTTGTGACAGTATTCAGAAACCCACAGTATAAACACTATCAACACACTTTGCTTTTCTAGCTCTCTTCCAATTTGCTACCAACATTCTTTTTGTTCAGTTTTTCTAAAAGTAGAAGCAAATCAGCCAAAACTATAGCACTGCACAGATTTAGATGTAATGGTATAGATTCATATGTGTAAACCGGTTTTTAAAAAGTTTCTTTCTTTATTTTTCATATAATTTTCATAAGATGGAATACATCAGATTTCAAATTGTAAGGATTATCTAAACAGATATAATCTTCTCTTTAGTTTTATCAGTACTTTGGTAATTGCCTCCCATGAAAAATGTGTTGAGATTTTCATATACTTTGAGATTTTGTTGAGATTTACATATATTTTCACACTACCTAATAGACAAATGTTTCCCAGTCTACACAATAGAAGCATTTCAGAAATTATAATTAAAAGACCTTTAGGTCTCAAAGACATGACAAAGTTAGACCACCTGTTTTAACCCCCTGACTTATCATTTGTAGATTTACTTCTCTTTAAACAGAAGTTGTTCCTACAAGATATTGTCGTAGGATAAAATCCTAAAAGTAATTTAACACTAGTCTGAATTATCACTCATTATCATCCAACTAAGAGATTTATTTAATTTTTGTTAATGTGAAGCCACTTTGAAAATATTTAAAGTAGCTGAACTGAGAAAAAAAAAAAAAAAAAAAAAAAAGGAAAAAAATTACTGCAACAGATTTTTATTATTGATTTT
>NC_048926.1:65444152-65456071 GCF_011077185.1 Oxyura jamaicensis
GGCATGCAGTACAAAGTGCTGGGACTGCTGCTGAAAACTAAATGACAATGTAGAATTTCAATGAATGGGCGATAAAAGTGCCTGAAGACTATAGGCATTGAACAGCAATAGAGATACTTACACTGGTGTGATCATGAAGTTATTTTGTTTGCAAATAACAAACCAGTTGTTACAAACATAATTTCTGCAGCATCAGAAAGACTGTCCCTTTTAAAATCAAAACAGAGAAATATAGTCAGTAAAAGGTACTTTCTTTAACTATTACATATTAAAACATTCTGATTTGAGTGAGATTAAACCAGTGCCAAAAATTAAGAGTTTGCAAGTAAAACCAAACTTTTTCACATCCTTTTGAGATGACAAGTTTCAACACATTCTATAACTCACTTGATTTAGAACTTCTTTTTAATTTTCTGGGCTTTTCATTTAAATCTTCCATGTGTTTATGTTTAAACTCAGGCAACACTTGTAACATCCTTAACAAATACATATGTGAAGCTGTCTTAAGAATTAACACCACAGCCTTCTCTTTTCCAGTACAACATTATCTATAAAAATAATTACAAGCTAAAACAATATTAGTTCTGTTGAATGATAAGGATATGTTCTTCTGAGATAATTTATATACCAAAAATCTTGCAAAATGTGAGTACAGCAATATTTTATCCTGAATCCATAATAAAATATTTTATTTTATTTATTTTTTTCAGCAATATAATAAAGTTTTGGATGCTCTAATGAGAAGCAATAATATACAAGAAAGGAGAAAAACATCTGTATTTCATCTAGACTGAGTATCTGAGTCCCAACATCAGGATTTCATCTTGCAAACACATGTACATAAGTGTTCTCTGAAGTTGCACTCCCACTGTAGTTACACAAAAAATCAGTCATCCCTGTAAGTGCCTATCCTTGTCCCTAATTTAAGGGTTCTGCAAAGAAAACTTTACTTTTTACATGGCCTTCTCTTAATTGTCAGCTGGTTCACTATATCCCATGGAATGCAACTAGTGTTTTTATAACACAAAGTATCTCCATGGATAATATGAGGAAAATGAACAATATGAGGAGAGGCTGAAGACAATTGGTTTATCTAGGCTGGAGAAAAGGAGAGCAAGAGGTGACCTCATTGCTCTCTACAACTTCCTGAGGAGAAGGAAGCAAAGATGGCAGTCTCTTCTCACTAGTAAGTGATGACAAGATATGATGGAAGTGCATAAATCTTCACCTTCGGAAAAATTTGTCAAGGTGGTTGAACACTGCAACAGGCTTCCTAGTGAGGTGGTTGATACCCCATGCCCATCAGTTGCCATCAGTCCAGGCAGTTGAACTAGACAGTTGAAGGGACCTTTGAATGTCCCTTCCATCTGAGCTGTTCTATTCTATTCTAATTTGAAGAATAAAACAGGTCTTTCTGCACTCTGAGCAGATAGCAGATGAGAGTAAATTAAAGAGAAGTGATTTTTTTTTTTTTTTTTTTTTTTTCCTGCACAATGTCCCATATGTTCATTATATACAAATTTCAATCTGGTATATGGGCATTTCTCTAAAAGTAAAAGAATAAAAGAATTAGGGGCATAAAAATATATGTCCCAAGACATAAAACATCTGGTCAAATAAAATAAAATAAAACAGGATATGGAGACCCTAATTTTAATCATTTTAATGCAAGATCTTCTTAGAATTGCAGACCTTTATTTCCTCCTGGCATTTATGTTTGTCATCCAAGATATAATTTTGTATTGAATTCAGGAGGCTAAAAAATGTAACCTATCATAGCAAGATTAATTTTCCTTAATGTAAAAAGAGATATAAATAAATACGATTTCCTTAATAAAGAGATACAAGCAATTAGTCTTTTAATATCACATTCCAGGAAATATATTTATAAAATATGTATTATAAAAAAAATAAATAAATAAATAAAGGCTGATACATACTTTCCTGATAAAAGTAAACAAAATGTGTGGAAATCATTCTGAGAAATGTTAGATTAAGATGTAGTATTGTCATGTTTCAACATTTCATATACACTATATAAAGTCATACAAAGTTGCACAGTAGTATCTCATAAAACTATACTATTTTACACAGCCAGTTATTTCAGGAAACAGTCTTAAGATAGAATTTAGCTGTATGAACAAAAAATAAACTACAGGCTAAGGAAACATTGAGAAGGGCAGACCTAATCTACATTTACAACTCTGAAACTTTAATTTAAAAATCAAGCTGCTACTTCTATCTTGGCATACTCTGGCAAATTTAATGGTCTTACATTATAAATCATTCAGTAAAATCTACTTATTTTTCAGAAAAATCATGGAGCAAATATGTATTGATACTAGCATTGTGTCATTCTGTATTATCTGGATTGGTAAAATACACAGCTGAGAGCCAAATTTTACAAAAGGACAAAAATTACACCTGGATCCCAGATGAGTTTCTTAATTGCCTAACAAAATAATCTTTTAATAAAATTATTTAATAAAATAATTTTGATGTGACAAGATTATCTGTCCTCTCTATGTGTGCACATCTGATTTTTTCAATGACAGGGCATAAGATGAGGCATGGGTTTAAAATGAGGCCACAGCATTCAGAGGAGTTAATATTACCAACCCACTCCTATGTCCCCCATGTAGACTGAAATTTTGAGTGATGAATGTGAGGCTTGGGCCCAATAGCTTTACCCTGCCATGTACCAGAGTGGGAAGGAAGCATGATTTTGCTCCCAGATTTTTTTCCACATCCCTGCCCTGGCAGAAAATGCATAAATTTGAATCATATACTTTCAGAGTTTAGGGCACATTGCTGGCAACAATATTGTTTTATTTGTAAACTGAATATTTTTAGTATAAATGTTATTAACCAGGAATAAATAGAACAGATAAACACATAAAATTTATGGATGTAGGTAAAAAACAGTCATGAGTGCAAGGCATATCTCTAGAAATTGAAAGCTAATCTGCTGAGTGTAGCGCAAAAAATTAGTGCTCTAATTAAGTTTAGATCTTTGTATATTCAATAACATAGGAAATCACCACAGCCGACAAGATTGTTTTATGTAATAACCAGAACTCTGACTGTTCTGTGTAATTGGAATTATGACACTGATTCTTTTTGTTGAATGATTTAAAGATCTATAGAACAAAAAAAAAGGAAAAAAAAAAAAAAAAAAAGAAAAAGGAACTAAGCTTTATTGTAGTAGATATCACAAATCTGCAAAATAAACCCCAAGAGAATTAGACCTAAGAACATTGCCAAAGAAAAGTTCAGATCAACCTGAACCTACAATACATAGCAGTCAAAACCCGCAGAATTACTAAGGTTCAAAGGAAGTGACAGCTTGCTGTGCCAAACTGCACTATATTTCCCAGATCACTGGGAATCAATAGATCAATATAGAATCACAATAGATCAATATAGAATCACAAAGCTCCAGATGACTGTTTGTCATTCCCAAACTCAAAAGCTGGAGAGCATCAAGGAGTACACATCTTGTGCGGGGCAGCAGCTGAGTGTAAAAGAGCACAAGTTCAGCTCTGGAATAATATCAAAATCATGACACATCAGCATGCCATTTATCTGAGATTAAAGGCAACTCTTATGGAATATAATTAATGTACTTTTTTTTTTTTTTTTTTTTTTTTTCAGACAATTTTCCATTATTCTTATAAACACTAAGCACCAGCAATTTAGGAAAAAGCCAAAAGCTCTGTCCCTTCTTCTGTGTCAGTTAGCTGACCTTTCCCAAGAAGGCACCACTATGTATGAGATTGTTCTATTTGCAAAAGTTGAAGCAATACTATTAGTGAATACCCAAAGGCTGGAAATAGCAGTGAAATTTTTCATGGACATTTGTAAGGATTTTCCAAGATGCACTGTGTATGGGACAAGTATTTCTCACTCTTCACTGTACAAAACTATGTGGCCTTCCTTACAGACCCTACATTGCCTACGCTGGCATTTTTGGTCAGAACCCACTTCTGTTCCTTTTCTACAGCTTGTCTAAAAAGGCCACCCAAACTTCTGATTGTTGTCTGATAAACTATTAAAAAATAAAGTAATCACATTGGGGGTATTTTCTTCCTTTGAAACTGAGTTTGCAAAGATTTAGACATTGAACTTACTTTAGCATCTGTACGAATGGTCCTAAATAAAAGTAAATACCTGTATTTCTTGAAACACCTTTGAAGACCAGCAACTTGGTTTGTGATCTGAAATGTTAGCTGAACTGAAACAAGACCTTACCAAACCATAAAAATGAAATGTGTGAAAAGACAGCCTGAGGCTGACACACAAACAAATACATTCACTGAATAAATGTGGATTAAGTCTTAAAAAAACATCAGTCTGAAAACTAGGACCAGTGATGAAGTTTTACTGATGGGTCAAACTGCTTTCATTTTCTCCTGGAAGTAAGCTGGTAAAGTACAAAAACAGGGTGAAAAAGTGAAGTGAAAAGTCACCAGACTGAAACAGGAAGGTGACAGATTTGGGGGGGGGAATATAAATAAATAAATAAATGGAGTACAGACACACACACACACACACACACACACAAAAAAAAAGGGAATTGTAGAAGGCATGAATTAGAAGATTTTTAGTCCACCACTGACATCAACAGAAATGTCCATGAAATTGTTGCATAGCAAAAATTAGATTTTTAAAGGAGAAACTGAAAAAAAATAATTGATTAAAAAAAAAAAAATTGCACATAAATTCAAACATTGGCAGAGATAACAGCTGGTCAAGCAATTAATAATGAACTGAGCCATTTATAGTGAACATAACCACAAACACAAAGTCACACACATAAAGCCAGAACACAAAGCAAAAATTTCCTCTTGGCATGGGTGAGAAGTCTCATAATTTTAAAAAAATAAAATAAAAAAAAATAAAAAAAAAAAGTCTTTTGGCAAAGAAATCATACCAACACAAAATACAAACACAAAACATTTAAAGCATTTTAGAACAGTTATGGTAGATTCTGCTGCTGAATAAGAACATAAATCCTGCCAGATTTTTAAAGTTTTGTAGGCACCTAGAGGCTGAAGTATGGGGAATGCTCAGAGTTGCTGAGTGTTGACATCAACCCCCCATTAAAACTGACAAAATAGCTTTTTTAATCTACCTGTAATCAGTATATTTCTGCATTCAGAGGGTGACCATGAAATCAGAGAAAGTGTATCTTCCTCTACATTTCTATAAAACATTTCTATAAAATTACTTGTTACGAACTTTCATAAGAAGCTGTTTTGTAACAGAGTGTGGGCACATAGACTCCATCAACAGTAGGAAACCAAACACTACCATGACTTCAACATACAAATGCACAGGGATCTAACTAAATATTTGTAGGGGCATTTTGCAAAATATAATAACAAGTCCTCAGGAAAGTGGCCATTTTTCTCTTTTTCATCTCAGATTTACCTTTTCTTAGGTCATTTCAGTGTTAAGTTTGATATACTTGCCCAGATTGGAAGAGTTTATGAAAACAAAAGGAGCAATCGGAAATGCACCAACACCAGATCCCTGCTGGATTCATGCCTTATTCTCATGAAAAACCTGAGCTCTCATCTTTGTATCTTATTTACTGTCTCCTGTTTTTAATGTTAGAGCTGCTCATAGAAAAATCATAGTTTTTGGCTCTCAGGTTACTGTACAAGACACAGACAGTGTCAATGTCTCTACCATGCAGTATTTCTAAATCAATGAGACAAGTCAGAATATAAATGGAGTTACTCACATGGGATAACTAAAATTGGCAGAGTCAGGTGCTGTAAAACTAACCTGGAGAGGAATAGGATAAGTGCCAAGCTGCAGCTCACTTACAGGACAAAATTTTCAATAGTTCTGAGTTCCTAAGGGAGCCTGTTATATTCAAATAGGTGTTAAAAAGAACTGGATGGTCTTGAATAAACTATTCCACATTGATTATATCAGCCAGGAGGGAAAGATAATTGATTTTCTCAAATGCCGTGCAGCACCAGATAACAAGATTATTGAAACACAAGCCAAACTCATATAAAACCAAACCAGGGCAAACAAAATGATGCCTGCCTTCAAACACTTATAAAACAAAAATCTGTCTCTCTGGGAAGATTACTGATAAAAGAAAATGAACTCTAACTGAAGACAAACAAAAGCATATTTATTGGGGCATCAGAATATTCTTAAGTGTTAAAGAACTAGCCTGGGGACAACTTCTCAGCTTCTGCTGTGTGTCTGTAAGACTCCTGGTGGGTAGCCTGGGCCAACATTTAGAGTTCAATAAGTATACAGTGTACCACACTCTTATATTATTCTTCACACAAGCATTCATACTAGCCCAAGTAATTACTGTACAGCATTATGGTGATTTCAGTGGCTTTGAAACTGATCAGATAACGAGGTTAGTTAACTGCTGTCACAACACTTTTGAAAAAACAAACATGTACTACTCCCATGTGCTCTTCCTTTCTGAATTTCAAGCTATGCAGTATGCAACAAACAGACAAGATGAATGATAAACTGGAAGTTTATGCTACTCTTCTCTTCCTGCATAAATTATCACAATTAATATATTGATTTCAAATCATTGTGCTAAATTCTGTTTTTATTATGGCATGAATTAACCTAACTTTACAACAACAAGAAAAGCAACATTCATTATCCTCTATACATCTAAAACTGCAATGGAAGAGTGTCAGACCTACCCTTTCTCTCCGTAAACCAAACTTACATTTCTACTTGAAGTATTGAAGCAATTGTTTAGGCTACATAAAGACCTGTAACTAAACCAGAATTTCAGTGATTGCAGATCAGATTCATGTTCATGACAGTACAGCTAGTTTCTCAGCATGAAATATCCATTTTGTATCTGAATTATTCTAATGTGAAGGATTATAGATTCATGATATCAGAAGGTTATTGTGCACTTGGATTAAAAACTCGCTTTTGAATATCATTGAAGATCCAGAAGTGTTAGGTCTTTTCCTCAATCATGCTGAAACTTATTTTTAGTTGAGAAGTGGACTTAGTCCATTAGCTCTTTCCATCTTGAGGTAGTCAGGTTATAAAAGATCTCTGTTCTCTAGTCCAAAATTGACAATATTACATACAGTATTCCAGTAGAAGAATATTCTGATATCACAGAATCACAGAATAGTTTAGGTTGGAAGAGACCTACAAGATCACCGAGTCCAACCTCTGACCTAATGCTAACAAATCTTCCACTAAACCATATCCCTAAACTCTACATCTAAATGTCTTTTAAAGACCTCCACTTCCCTGGACAGCCTATTCCAATGCCTAACAACACATTCAGTAAAGAAGTTCTTCCTAATAGCCAACCTAAACCTCCCCTGGCGCAACTTTAGCCCATTCCCCCTTGTCCTGTCACCAGGCACATGGGAGAATAGACCAACCACCACCTCGCTACAGCCTCCTTTCAGGTACCTGTAGAGTGCAATAAGGTCGCCCCTGAGCCTCCTCTTCTCCAGGCTAAACAGTCCCAGCTCCCTCAGCCACTCCTCATAAGACTTGTTCTCCAGACCCTTCACCAGCTTTGTAGCCCTTCTCTGGACTCGCTCAAGCACCTCCATGTCCTTCTTGTAGCGAGGGGCCCAAAACTGAACACAGTACTCGAGGTGCGGCCTCACCAGAGCCGAGTACAGGGGGACAAGATATCTTTTTGATCGCCTTATATCTCCTGACAACACTTGTCAAATTTCTGTGGTCATCTCATTTACAGAGAGTTTAAATAAGAGTAAAGTCTCAAAGAAAAAGAAACTTCTGGACAATGTTCATTGTGGTGTAAAATAAATGAAAGATACCAATCCAGCCCAGGAAATACTCTAACAATTCAAACTGCTGGGTGGATTGATGCATACATTTGTAAAAAATCTTTATAAATGGAGATTCATTGATTTTAGTTTTTTTTTTTAATCTGTAACCTGTATAATAATCTTGCACATTTCTGTCATGTATATGATAATAATTGTAATAAATTCTGCTAAAGTAACCATAGATAAAAGCAAATTTCTCTGTCTCGTGAAATTTTCTATTATGTTTTTTGTTTGTTTTGTTGTTATTTTTTCAGTTTAATCAGGTTTCACTTCTTTTACTTGGTTCGTGTCAAAATTGTGGGTCTTCTGATTTCCCGTTCTGTTTGTTGATGCAAAACATCTTACAGTACCTCCGGTGTAAAAAATGCATCATACCGTGCAATTTAATTGTATGTAAAATTTCTCTCTCTAACTTTCTAGAAGTGATAAAAGACATTTTAAGATCAAAGTTAGCTCAGTTAGGCTATACTGAAGTGTACTTAGAATTAAGCTTGTTAGTCTTTTTTGTAGTTGAAAAGGTTTAGAAAATAGCTATTCATAAAGACATTGAGACACTGAGATTAGTAGTATCTGAGAAAAAGCAAAAATTTGGCACCCTTAATCATTAGTGTCCTTATGATAGATTAATTTGTTACAAATAGGTCATAATTCTGACTTTTCAATTACCTTTACAAAAGGCCAAATCTGTTTCAGAGTTTAATTTTTATTTTTTCTATCCTACCTGAAGAAAAAAAAAAAATCTTTTTGTCTTCTGCTAATACTGGCCTTGCCTGTGCCAGAGTCACCCCAATTAATTCTTACTGATTATATGAATTTACTCCTGATTTACAATTACTTCACAGAACAACAACGACAAAAAAAAAAAAAAAAAAAAAAAAGGCTGGCATTCCTTGTTGTGGATCTGCCCAGTGTAATGTTGTGGATTATAACATTGTTCGAAAAACAGATGAAAACAAGAACAAGAAGGGAAAAATCCTAGCCAATATTTCATTTTTTTTTTCTTCAGGAATATAGAAATAATTTAAATTGGTTTTACTCCATACATAGCAACAATAATGGTCTAATCCTTCTTCAGCTTCTAAGCTATCTCCATCAGGTGAGGCATATCAAGTTCATTACCTGTTCCTGAGTGCAGTAAATTATCTGCAACACTTCCAACTCAGGAGGTAGGTGTTGGCTAACAGTTTCCAGTAATGAGTGACAAAACCAGTCCACGTTGATTTCTCATTTGTCACTGGACTCTGATGAACAATTACAGAGTCCCTTAAGGCATCTGCTTTGTGTGAACTCATTTCCTGCCCAACTTCTTTGTGTTTACAGGTTTCAGGCAGCAGCTGCTGACACTCACCTGTCATTAAGCACTGATCTCCCTGCAGGGACAATTTTGCATCAAGATAGAAAAAATAATTATATTCAATTAAAATAGTAGACTTTTTTTTTTTTTTTTTTTCATTGAGTTTATACAGTTGTAGGAGATGCAGCATTTGCAAAAAGAAGTTGCTTTTTTTTTTCAAGGCTTGTCAAAATCTTACACTTTCCCAGTATTTGCTTCCTTTTTTTCTTAAAAACAGAATACTTTTAAGCAAATATACATATCCTTTTGAAATTTAAATGTAGTATGAAGAGAGAATGGAAAATACTAAATAGCTCATTTTTGTAGACATGGGACTACTGTTTTCTATTTAGCTCCTGCTGACGTAGCAAAATTCTGTATTGAAATTTTTCCAAATTTACTTTTCTCTCTCCCTACAAAATCAGACAGAATACCACACCCATCTCACCGTATTTCTTCATTTCACTTGTTTAAATTCAAAATAATTTCCTCCATCTTTGAAGTAGAAAATCATGGGATCTAGGTTTCATGACCAAATTTCATGTGGAAATAAGCTTTTTGCATTAGGTGGTTTTGTTTAGTGACTCATTGAACATTCATGTTTGTAATATTTACCTTTCTTTTGTGAACAGAGCAAATTATTTTCCTTTGTTTTAACCAATATATTGTTTTCATCTTTCCTAAGTTCAATGAATTGACTGAAAACAGTTTCTTGGTAATGTTCCACAAGGAGTTCCTCTATTCATGTCACAAGGAGCATAAGTATATACTGTTATATCTATATGAGGGAAATAAACAATGTTCAGGAATATTTTCAAGTACCAGAATGCAGTTTTCTCTACAAGTGCAGGAACAGTCCCTGGTATACTCTTGCTTGTGACTTATACACTAAAAATAATTTCTAGGCATGATCTGGGAGTTAGATGTCCTTGTGACTCTTTCTAGCAGGCAGCTGGTGCTCATGCACACTGTTTGGGGGCCTAAGAGCCCTTCGAGGAATTAAGCTTCTGTGTAAGGAGCATCTTAAATTAATTTAAACATTAGTTTGCGCTATGTCTGATTTTTTATTTAGGTAGAGACTGTCAAGGAAACTGAGTCTGTACACTGGTGTGCTTTGTGAACTATACATGTTGGAGTAAGATTGTTGTGTTTATGTTAAGTAATATCCATTTCTGTCTTATCACAGAAAGCAATGTCTGACCAGATAAATACAGATAAATAACTATTCTTTCAAGATTTTTTATAGCAATCTATTATACCATATTAATTTGTTTAATCTGTTTTTCTGTCTTCAGCTATTTCTTTCTTTTAAGATGGTTTATTTTTAATCTTTTTTCAGAAATCTTTCATGAGCTTTGGAGATGACGAAGGACTAGCAGAAACAATGTTATAACCCATATGAACAGATATACATCCTTTACAGTTGTACAATATGCATACATGTTTTCATGATGTATTGGAGTTAGCCAGCATTTGTTGGTCTTCAAAGTATACCAGGTGCTTAGAAACTATTCACAATGAGTTACAGCTTGGTTCTCCTTTGGAAAAGACTACATAAGAGTAGTTTTAACTTATTTGTTTTTTAGAAAAATGCTGTTATAACAATTATATCAGCTCTTTTACTTGCTTTCTTATCAAGGTAATTTGTTCAAGCACAATTCATGCTTGAGATTACTAAATTGTTTACTGTTTTCATAATCTCTTCTGAGCATTCCATCTATCAAGTTTTTTAATACCCAGTGTTTCTATTTCTGACTGCTGTAACTGGAATTTGATCAGAATTATAATGAAAATTCCATGCATTTTTAATATGAACACTTCAGTGTGTAACTTCTGTTTTTCAGTTTCATAGTTACTGTTTTTACATTATTAAAAATGAGCATATAATCAATGTAACAGTTTCCTTTGTTTATGGAACTGTAAAGTAAGCAATGAAGCCAGAGCAAACTGTTGTTTTAGAGAATCATCCCAACAAAATGGATTAAGATTACCCAAATAACCTTTGGATATTTTGAGGTTGAGTTATGTTCCATGGTCCCTACTGGAACATGTAACACCACTGTTGTGGTTTAACCCAGTAGGCAGCTAAACACCACATAGCCATTTGCTTGCTCCCCCACAGTGGATTGGGAAGAGAACTGGAAAAAAAGGTAAAACTCATATGTTGAGATAAAGACAGCTTCCTAGGACAGTAAAGGAAGAAAAATAAATAAATAAAGATAATAATGATAATTATATATATTTATACACACACACAAAACAAGTCATACAAAATGCAATTGCTCACCACCCACTGACTGATGCCCAGCCTGCTCTCAAGCAGCTTTACAAACAAACCAAACATCCACCCTGTTTTTTATTGTTCTGCATGAGCCCCATATTTTATGGAACATCCATTTGGCTAGTTTGGGTCAGCTCTCCTGGTTCTGTCCTTCCCCCAGCTTCTTGTGCACCTCAGTCTCCTCACTGGCAGGCAGTATGAGAATCTGAAAAGTTCTTGCCTTAATGTAAGCTCTCCTCTGCAAAATTTAAAACATCAGTGTGTTATCAAAATTATTTTTCTCCTAATCAAAGCCACAGCACCATACCAGCTAATTATGAGGAAAAATCGCTCTACTATCAGCTGAAACCAGGACAACCACACAGCAGAGAACTCAAATCTCTGTACAAGAGAGAAGCTTTGTATACAAAGAAGCTTCATTCCGTTTTCTCCTCCTCAGAAAAAAAAAAAAAAAAAAAAAAAAAAAAAAAAAAAAA
>NC_048926.1:65456171-65466394 GCF_011077185.1 Oxyura jamaicensis
AAAAAAAAAAAAAAAAAAAAAAAAAAAAAAAAGGCCTAATAACTTAAGGTACAGTTTCAAGAAGTAAAATTTAATGTAGTATCTAGATCCAGGGCAGCATAAGGAACAGATTTAGTTGCCTTTCTAACACTACTATTCTTTTATCAATATCATATATATCTTGGCTGAAATCATTTTTTACTAAGTTCTGCATAAAGTACCAGACAGAGAAAAAAAAAAATGAAAAATGCAGTATCTTCAGGCAAGATTTAACATTGCACACAAGTGTTGCAGGGACATTTCTTTTGTCAGGTAAATTGAATATTTCATGTTTTCATGTTTAAAAGAAAAAAAAAAAAAGAAAAAAGAAAAAAAAAAAGCTATACTGTAGCTCTTTTTGTTTCATACATTTTTTGTCAAAAAGCAAATTAAGAAATAAGACAAAGAGAATGGAAAAAGTCAGAGCCTTAGTGATAGTTGTTTTGTTATGTGGTTCAGACTTAATAGCAGGGTATGGAAGAAATATAATTTTTGTCATGTTTGTCATGTTTGTCATGTAAAAGTGAAATACGCAATTGTATTTTACTGTTTTTGTGGCTTCATGATAAATAAACCAATATTTGCCAACTGACTCCAAAACCACTCGTCCCCAAAATATCTTCTTGCCTATCTCAAAAATTATTCACTTTATAGCAAAGATAAAAATATTTAGAAGTGTGATACAGAGGAGATTCTGGAAGCAAATAAAAACCTGAGATCTCCCATTTAACAGTTTAATGGACATGCAATTTGTGGGGTTAGAGTTATTGCTTCTCTTCTTCACCAACAGTAAATACACACCTTTTCACATTGTAATACATATTACACATGCAAAGTATTAATAATTTACCTTCTTCTGGACCTTTGCTTTCATTATTTACTTTCATTCTCTGAAAACTAAATTAGAAAGATAAACAAAAGTATTGTTTTAATTAACAGATCAAGAAGTACTGTATACCATGCAGCTCAAACATGCCATTTATCTCTTTACCCAACAGTGGCCAAATGCCCATCAAATGGGTTATAAGACATTTTTTTAAACTGCCAATTTCAAACTTAATATATGTGAAATCCTCTAAGTATAATTTAAATTATCTTTTTAGTTAAATGAACAGCTCTGAGTATTTTCTTCACATTACATGGAAGAGAAATATTTTGTATGATAGTAACTCTGAATTCCAAAGAAACAAACCCACAGCTAAAGACAGTTCTGGAAATAGCAAACCTTCAACAAGCTCTCACTCTGTTCACTCTCTTAAAAGCAAATATCTGTTAATATTTAAAATTTCAAAAAATATCAATGATTTATTGGGTAAGGAAGAAAGAGAATGATTCCGAAGCCTGATGGTTTCAGTATTAATCTGGGAGTCACAGCTTCAGTCCCAGCTCCAATAAATAAGTCAAGATTTTATAGCAGGTAGAAGCAGGTTAAGAAAAGAAAGCGACAGCCATTTTCCTGAGCACATTCCTTGTGTTATGAAATCCTCCACATGGTAGGAGATTTTAGTTTAAAACCCAAGAGAGACAGAAGAAGACAGAAGAGATCTGAAGTCAGAGTGTTAGAAAATAAGAGGATAATTTGGGGAAACATTACTCCATTAAATAACCAAATATCATACACACACACGTATATATATTCACACAACCCTATAACATATATAGAAGATTCACACACAATTTTAATTTATATACATGTTTATATTTTACATTTTATATATGTTATTTATTTATTATTATTATTATTATTTTATGTGATGTGCCAAGATGAGCAAACAAGATGAGAGACTTTGGCAAGAAAACTGCAGTGAAAAACAAAGGTTGAAAATGAACAGATCTCAGGGTGGGGTGAAAAGTAGTTAACCAAAGAGAACATTGATCTTTCAAGCATATTCAGTACTGCTGGCTTCAGTCTCCCGTATTGCACTGATCTTCACAAGGTGGTACACAGCAGTACACAGAAACATACAAAAAAAAAGTAATATTTCTCAGCTACAGTCTGCTGCACAAAGACAAGTCAAACTCTATCCAAGGACCCATAATCTAATGACCTACTGAACCTAAATCAAATAACTTGACAGAAACCAAAGATAAAGTGAACTGACTATGTATGTTTTCACAAAGAACACAGTTTTACTAAATCCATTTTTGAATGGAAAAGAAAAGCAGTCTGAAATGCATTTGCATTCTCCAGTACCAAGCAAACTAAAATGAGTATGTGTGACATAATGTATAATTGTTACTACAAAGAGAAAGATAGGCAAGCCTAGAGATGCTACAGAGCTTAAGATGAGTATTTTAAGAAATGTCAAATGCAGAACAGAAGTATTATTCCCTAAAACATGAATGTATTTGCAGTATTACTTATTTCTCTGACTTATTTTTTTAACTGTTTTTTATTTTTCCAAGCATTGCAGACATTGTTTTGCTGATATGCATTTAATTTGCATTGCAAATGGTTTAATGAACAAAAAACCTACCAGATTTTTTTCTCAAACACAGAAATATTCATGTTATTTTAAATTAAAAGTGTTGACTGTTATGGTTTAGCGTCTTTTTCTCTGTTCTCTTTGCTCTTCTGGATGGGAGTGATCTCTGCCTCTTCTCTGACAGCTATTCATCTTTACATTAGCGAATCTCAAACTTAGAGGCTGGGGAAGACAGCACAATGTCTTGCTAGTCCTTTTAGGCAGCTAATAGCTAGCTAAAAGTTTCTAAGCAACAGTTTTACTTACACATACAAAAACTGATTTACACTATATGATATAAATTGAAGTTTTTGTATCATTTGATCACTAATGAATCAAAATATTCCATTTCTCCAAGTAAACATTTTCCAAATGCCTGTTAGGTTTGCAAGAAAAAAAGCAGTGTTCAGCATCTACTCCTCTATCATTAAGATAAGTAGGCCGAGAAAACTAGATGAGTAGCAATCATCTAGCCAGCCAAAAGAGGAAGACAGATCATTAATGTAAAGTGAACAGTGCTGTCAGAACCACAACAGGAGAACTAATTCAACTGATACTGAAATTATGTGGCTGAATGAAGGATTACATAAAAAAGCATTGCTGTGTAAGGATCACACAAAAACACAAACCATTTTTACAAATCATTTTCTGTAGTAATAAAGATGAAACTCCAATAATAGTTAAAGTTGGAAAAAAGAAGGCATTTTTTTCATTTGAAGATGAGAGAAATTTCTTCGAAGTCATGAACTATTTCAATTCTTTACAAACCAAATCCAACTGAACGAGGAAAGACTAAAAGCATGTATTTAATCAACAGCTTTCTTGTCTCTTTTTCAGATTTTCCTCATCTTTTTTAATATGCAAGAATCTTTTTTTTTTTTTCCTCTAAAACCCTAATTTATGAAAAAGACACATATAGAAAAAATCAGAAACAACAACAACAACAAAAGAAATATTTATTACTTGTGACAGTATTTTCCTGCTCCATTCTGTAATAATTTACAGAATAATGATTTTCTTTATAGAAGAGAATAAGGTTTAAAAATGTATTTACAACATACTGCATCAGTTGCAAGCCTGGAAACAATTTGTTGGGCTGAAAGCTGTTTCAGACTTGAAAGCATAGATTGATAAACAGAAAATACTCTCAACATTTATCCAGAACATTTCATCCTTTGAAGACCTTCTTACATTTCTTTGAATACAACTATAATTGTTTACACACGTTCTTTTTTTTTTACTTTTTTTTTTTCCCCCAAACAAGATGAAAATTACAGTTACAAATAAGTTTTAGAAGAATTATTTTCAGTTGTTACTAATACCCACAAATAGAGTTCTAATATTGTGCAGTGTTAGGCCTAGTAACTGGAGAAAAACACTGATAGGTCTAATGAACAGCTAGCCTCATTACCCAAATTTTTGTCATGTATACAGTTTACCTGAAAAGACTGCCTGTCAGACTAAACTTCTGAGATGATCTGTCTTTAGCCAAGCCAAGAACAAAACCAGACTATCCTTTCTAACAGCATTTACATACAAGCATGAATTCAGAGCTATACACAATTGAGAATTTGTGTATATACACCAATTGAGAATTTCTCTTCTGAGACAGGTGTTGCCAGTGAAACAGGAGGCGTCCCCAAAGGGCAGTTTGAAAAAGTACCTATAACCAGTGTTTGAGTAGAACTCCCAAAACCTGGCCATGCACTCTACAAGCAGAACAGTCTGATATTCTGTGTGTTAGGGAACAGAATGGTATGGTGTGAATAAAAGCAGCTGAGATACATCAGGAATCATCCTCTACTCTCTACTTCAGCAGGTAATGCTGGGCATGCAGCTACATAGACTGCACTTCCAGCTCTAGCTCTTTTTCTCCCACAAGTACTTGGGGATACCCACAGTGGTGCCAGATTGAAGATGCTTTGAACATGTGACTTTATTGCAGTATTTTATGGCAGTATTAATAAACTTTGTGGTTGAAAAAGTATTTTAATTTTAAAAGTTCTGTGTCATTGCTTCCATTACAGAAAAAAAAAAAAGAAAGAAAGAAAGAAAAAAAAAAGTCAAATTATAACTATATTTAAGCATTTATAGACATATATGCATTCTGCAAATTTCAAGTTAATTTTAATTCACCTTGAGTTCAACTACCTAGGTTATTATCTTCCCATAATCTTTCTGCCAGTCTCTATAAGATAACGAAGTAATGAAGAAATGCCTGCAAACCTATGTGTTAATCAGTCTGCAGTCTGCAGACTGCAGTCTTAGTTTAAGAAACAATTTTCAAGTCAATTCTTTTGCTAAGTTTCCAGCTGAGCCTCAGATTTTTGCTAATAGAAAATTTCCAGGCAATATTTGTAATATTGCCTTGAAAAAATACCTGTGTCAAATCTTAGACAATGCTTATCACTACAACATATATTACTTCTCCACAAAGAAAGTACTGACAGAAAGAAAACTATTGTCCACACTTATGTTTTTCCTGCTGAAAGAAACTTGCTCTTTTTAGGGGTCATGAATACAAGTAATACGATGCATATCAAATATGATGCCCCCTATTTGAGCTGTTTGATCTGCTTTTCCACAACTTTTATCCTGTTTATTTTTGTTTAGGTGGAATAGATTTAAAAGTGAATGGTGCTAAGCTGAATGCTGTAAGAGCCTCCAGCACTATTTAAGTACCATGAAACAATGAAAGAAGCAACAACAGCCACCTATATTTAAGCAAACATCTTATTTGCCAAAGAATACAGCTTGATTACAACAGCTTGATAACAGCAGCCCTAAAATAGTTTTCTCCACAAAATCTTGAGTTAAATTTGCTAAACTGGGATGCCAGGATTACCTGTTCTCCAGAGTGCTCCTGACTAACCACTCAGCATAGGAATAAGTAATGCACGTTAAGTTCCAGTCTGCCATGCCACACTTAATACCCCAAATCCTCTCATAGTGCTATGAGGAACCCATAAAGGTAGGGTTCCCCTTCCCTTTCTCAGAGATGGTGCTCTGCCCTGTGCATAAAAATGGACTTTCATCATAGCAGGACTCAGAGCTTTAAAAAATGTGAGCATCCAGACTAGAGACCTCAAGCTTTATTTAACACATTTTCCATTTTCTTAATATATTACTTCTCAGCATTACCCAGATTGAGTATTTTTATTTTTTATTTTTATTACCATGGATCTGGGAAACAGAAACATCCCAAAGCAAAGAAATTCTCAAAAAGAACATTAGATAAGAGGAAGGGCAATAGAAAATTCATAGTCTGAGTGATGCTGCAGATCTTATCTATGGCAATGTGCCATGGTGGAATACTTTCTGGTATGATAGTATCATCCCATTAAAGGTTTTATAAGTCAATACCACTACCACATACAGAGATTTTAGTTTCCAGTATAGATCATGGATACTTATCAGATACATCTTCAATAAATGTTAAGCTAAGAGACAGAGCAACTGAATTCATTGCAGTTTTTAATGGATTTAATGTCATCAAAAGCAGATCATGTGCACAATCTACTCAAGATGCTGAACTGTAGCAATGCAAAGAAAAGCCTGAAATCTCTAAGCAAGCAGAAGAAATAAAAAAGAGCTCATTTAACAATACTGCTATAACTCAAAACAGCTTGGAGTGGTGAAGGTCATTGTATCCTGAGACATATGTCAACAGAAATAGTAACTTTTTCTGTTTCTTCAACAAATACTGTCTTTGTTTACCAAGGGCTTTATGTGCCAGACACAATAGGCTTAAAATATGAAACTTGCCTGCATGCAATCAGTTAACTCATTTACATTCTGAAAAGTATAAAAACCTTTATTATTTTTATTAATAATTGATTAAGATTAATCCTGGGAATATAAACTTTTCTAGTATTTGTTTAAAATGTCTTTGTTAATTTTACAATATTCAGAAACATTTATATTGATCACTTCAGAAACACAAATAATTCAACTGAATTTTTTGTGAATCTGGGCTAGAAATCAGGAAAAACTGCAACTGAGGGAAAAAAAAAAAAAAATCATACTCAGATATGGAAGATCTGCAAGACCTGTAAATTGTCATATTCCTCTGGGATTTGCTCCTACATGTAAAACTGAATTTCTTGCAATTATTCTGTCTATGCATAAATTTTTAATTCCCATTACTTTTTTACTTTATCTAAATGATAATAGATTTACCATTTCTTCTTTTTATGAGTATTCACCATAATTTTTATTCATTAAATTGCTCATTTTCAGTCATCTTTTATAGTTCCAATGATTTCTTGCATATAATAAACTCTATTTTTTCAAGATATTTGCAAATTTATACTGTTTCTTACTTCTTTCTTGTAATATACTGACTTCATAACAACATATTCAACAGTTCCTTGATACCCAAATTTTATTGCCCAAGTAGTAATTAGCACTGGGATACTGGATAGTTCTTGAAGACGACTAGCTAGAAAAGACAAAACTAAAAGCATAGGGTTGTTCATTTCTGTTAACTATTAAACCTCTACCCCACCTCCCTAAAAAAAAAAAAAAAAAAAAAAAGCAAGCACACACCACACCACACCAAGATAATTATTTTAATACACTTACAATCATTAATAAAGTTTTGTTAAGAATTCTTCTTGGTTATGTGGTTATGTTTGTTTTGGGGAGGTTGCAAACATCGACTTTCATAGTGAAGCATCTTGAAAAATGCAGGGAAATAATCTGAATCACAGCAGGTAGTTGCATTATCCTTGAGAGTTATATAATAACCAATAGTCCTCACTGACTATGTGAATTTGTCCCTCAGTATGATTTATTATAGATTTTGATTGAATAAGTTTATGATATACACCATCTGAAATAAAATGTCTATGAGGGATTAATTGAATTAATCTCCCATTATTCCAGGAGGTAAGATCACCCATATAGAAAGTCTCCTTTGGATGTCTGCCACAAAGCTGTTCCTTCAGAGTTCTTCTCTGCAGCATAAAACATACCACATAATATCCTACACAATTTCTACAGAATCTAAAATGACAATAGCAAAGCTGGGGACAGAAGAGCTAATAAGTCAAGTAAATACCCCAAAAGTTTTAGAGATCAAAAGGTAGCTGAAAACAGGTTTAATTAATTTGCAATTCTATTTGTCTTTAACTACAATGTAGCTTACATAGAAAGGCTTCTCAGAAATTACAGCCAAAATCTTAAAAAGTGCTTTTTTCAATTGAATTTATATTCTGATACCAAATTTTACAATTTCACAAATCAGCAATTTATTAATGTTCAGACCATTTGCAGATACTTATTTAAAAATAATAATAATAATAAAATGCTAGTATATTTAAATAAAATTAATATAGGAAATATATTTTCAAAATCTTAGTTGTAAATACAGGGCCTTCTACTATTTTATAACCATAAGACAAGGGGCACACTTACAACTTATTCAGATATGACATAATTGAGAACTTCTGCATACTAATTCCTTGGTCTTTAACACTTTTAACCACTTGAATTAACAGCACATACTTAACTGAGAAATATGCTGTATGGAATTCTGCCCTTTTTTTATAACAAGATGGATTATATTTTCTTGTTAAACACAGAGAGGACAACAAATTTTCTTGCCCAGGGCATGTTATACTCACAAAGTAGTTTAACATGTTTGGCTGGTAGTCCCAATATTCCTTTGTTTCAAGATCAGTCTAGGTGCTTCAAAATGGAGAAAGACTTTAGCATGAATTGAGTCTGTTCTGTCGGATTTTTATTCAAGATGAAACAGACCACGTTTTCATACTCTAATTTTTTGTTATGGTAAGCATGGGATAGAAGGCCATTGTTGAATGGATGGAAGAAGAAGACATTCCATTTATTTTAAGTTTAATTTTAGGTGGTAGAATCATATCTGTAAAGCAATGAGATTTATTTTAATTAATTTAGTTTATAAGGCTGAAGAGATTTGTGTGTTTACTTGAAACCTGTCACCAAGACTTCAAACTAAGCTTTGGAAAGTATTAAGCCTTAGCAAACTGCTATATGTTCTGTAGCATTCATATATTCTATGAAAAGATCTATGTATCATGGAAGTAAGTTTACTAAATGTTTACTAAACCAGCAGTTTTTGTGCTTGTGAAACCACCATCCCCAAAACTCTTGAGGTATTCAAGGGTCAATACTTGGTCCAATCCACCTAACATCTTCTTTGATGACCTGAATGATGGTGCAGAATGAACCCTCAGCAAGTCTGCAGATGACACAAAACTGGGAGGAGCTGATTCACCAGAAGGTCATGGTGCCATCCAGAGGAACCTAGAAGGGCTGGAAAAGTGGGCTGACAGGAACTTTGTGAGGTTCAACCAGGGCAAGTGAAGTCCTGCATCTGGGGAAGAGCAATCCCAGGCATCAGCACATGCTGTGGTCAGTACTTTGCCTAATGCAGCCCAGAATGCCTTTAGCCTTCTTTGTGGCAAGAGCACATAGTTAGTTCATGTTCAACTTGGTGTCTACCAGGAATCCCAGGTCCCAGAGAGTAAAAATGCCTATAAAAGGACATAAATATGTACCTGACAGTAGAGAAAATGCAGGCAAGTGGAAAAACAGAAATGAGCCCTTTCTGATCTTTATTTTAAAGTAAAAGCAGCAATTCCTGAAAGTGCTGCTGTTTGTGTGTATGTCAAAGATAGGACAAAACATGCATGGTGTCCTGGCTTTGGCTAGGAAAGATTAATTTTCTTCCTAGTAGCTCATATGGTCCTGTGTTTTGGTTTTAGGATGAAAATAATACTGATAACACACTAATGTTTTAGTTGTTACTGAGTAGAGCTTATACTAAGTGCTTACTGTGAGTCAAGGACAGCTTCTCATACTGCCCTTCCAGTGAGTAAGCTGATCCAAACTGACCAAAAAATATTCCATACCATATAACAGCATGTTGAACAACAATAACATGGTGGAGCTGGAAAGGGCAGGGCTGCCATTGCTCAGGGACTGACAGGGCATTGGTCTCTTGGTAGTGAGCAATTGTGTTCTTCATCCCTTCTTTTTTATTATTGTTTATGTTGTTTGTTGTTTTTTCTCCTTTCTTTTTAAACTGGCCTTATCACAACCCATGAGTTCTTGTACTTTTTACTTTTTTAATTCTCTACCACATACCACTGTGGGAGACTGAGCAAGCATCTGTGTGGTACTTAGCTGCCTGACAGGTTAAATAAACCACAACACACACAGTTTGTTAAAAAATCATCTTTCTACTGGTGTGGAGAACAAAGCTTATCATTAGTTAAGGGTAGAAACTGCTAATGACAATCTGTGTATGACACTGGCGTCAGACATAAAATAGCCAGAACCAGGAGCAAGAAATAGGTCTTCTCTAAACTGAAACTAAAAGTACGGTGTGTCTTGAGGATTTGCTAGAGCAGCAGAATGAATGAAACATGAACTGCATACAATGTGCATTTCGAGAGACAGGGACAGTACTGTCAAGGCCCAGCTTAGCTGAAGTGCTTCTATCCCATTAGGCATGTGCAGGACAATCTTGTCATGGGATGTTTCCCCAGATGCAAACAAGATGGCCTTCCCCAATAGCAGTAGAGGGTAAGGCTGTTTTTTGATTTATAATTGCTCTGGCAGCATATGAGTCTACTGATTATGACCCTAATAGGGTTGCTGTACAAGGGGAAAATGGCCTACACATTTATGACATGAAGTGATGTACTGGAGGGAAAGGAGGGGTGGAGTAGGGGAAGGGAAGGGGGGGTAGGG
>NC_048926.1:65471394-65485496 GCF_011077185.1 Oxyura jamaicensis
GCAAATGTTTCCCATCTTTCTGTTACCAGAAGGCCCTTGTTCAAGGCTGTAACAGCAATAAGAAAAACAATTGGAAAGCTTTCCAGCCAAGGTCCCTAAAATATGACAATGACTAATTCCTCCAGCTCCCAAACTCTGATGTGCCACAAGGGAGACAGTGAAGCTGGCTTCACTCCAGAAAAACAGGCATCTGCAGCTTTTATTGTCCCACATGCTTTCTGCTACAAAAGATGCTCTCAGAACATAAAGAACACACACACATCTTGTCTTTTGATACCAGTAACATCCATTTAACCCTCATACTTTAAAGAAAAGTATCAGCAGATATGTTAGAAAAACTAAATTGTCATGAAAATTATAACAGCAGAAACAGTCAAGTTACCTCATAGCAGATGAAACTGGTATTAGACCTTATAAAAAGTAATCATTACCTTTGATATTTCAGGGAAAAGGCTAGCTATTTTCTCCTAGTTCTGCTCACTTCAGGATTTACTTGCAATAAGCTTTTTGAAAGAAATTCCAATACTGTTTTTACTAGGCCACACAGAATGCTTCTCTACTAGGCCTCACACTATGCAACTTCTTTTCATATCCTATCATTAAGTCACTTAAAGAGTGAACAGTCCAAAAGACTTTTAAAAAATGAAGAGAACTGCCAAAGGATTTTAGGTTTAATGAAAAACAAAAAATGCAAGAAAAAAAAAAATGTAAGTAAGTATAAGTTGCTAGATCTATCTCTAGCTAGAGATTTCTGTGAAACTTAATATTTACATTCATGGGACAGCAGGAAGTAAAAGTAGAAATAGAACAAAGCAAATACTTGAAAGAAAAGGAAAATATATATATATACACACAAAAGCAAGAACAGTTAGAAAGAAATGGACAGTGGGATCATAGAAAAAATATCAAAGGTGTAAACATGAACACTTACAAATAATATGTTCAAGAACAGAGGAAATTATAAGTACGTAAACAGGAGTATAGAGTTTTCTCATCTGCTTAAGTATTATTTAGAATCTAGTAATATCACAGATCCACAGAGTCACAGGATGGCCAAGGTTGGAAGAGACCTCTAAAAATGTTCCCCAGGGGTCGGTGTTCAGGCCCATCCTCTTTAATATCTTTAGTGATGATTTGGATGAGGGAATTGAGGGCACCCTCTGTAAGTTTGCAAACAATACCAAGTAGGGGACAAGTGTCAATCTGCAGGAGGGTAGGAAGGCCCTGAAGAGGCACCTGGACAGAATGGATCGATGAGCGGAGGCTAATGGGATGAGGTTCAACATGGCTAAGTGCCAGGTCCTGCACTTTGGTCACAACAAGCCCATGCTACAGGCTTGGAGCAGAGTGGCTGGAAGGCTGTGCAGAGGAAAAGGATCTGGGGGTGCTTGCCTGAACATGAGCTGGCAGTATGCCCAGGTGGCCAAGAAGACCAATGGCATCCTGGCTTGTATCTGAAATAATATAGCCAGCAGGAGCAGGGAGGTGATCATTCCCCTGTACTCTGCTGTGGTGAGGCCACACATCAAGTCCTGTGTTCAGTTTTGGGTCCCTCACCTCAAGAAGGACATCAAGGCTCTGGACTGTGTCCAGAGAAGGGCTACGAAAATGGTGAAGGGCCTGGAACACAAGTCCTATGAGGAGCAGTTGAAGGAACTGGGGTTGTTTAGTGTGGAGAAAAGGAGGCTCAGGGGAGACCTTATTGCTCTCTACTACTACCACTTTCTACTGAAAAGAAATTGTGGGGAGCTGGGTGTCAGCCTCTTCTCACAGATAACTAGCAAGAGTAGGACTAGGGGGAATGGCCTCAGGTTGTGCCAGGGGAGGTTTAGGTTGGAAATTATAAGATATTTCTTCTCAGAAAGGGTGGTCAGGCATTGGAATGGTTTGCTCAGGAAGGTGGTGGAGTCACCATCCCTGGGGGGTTTTAAGGAAAGGTTGGATATGGTGCTTAGGGACATGGTTTAGTGGGTGACATTGGAAGTACGGTGATGGTTGGACCAGATGATCTTGAAGGTCTTTTCCAACCTTAATGATTCTGTGATTCTATGATCTGCCCACAAAATGGGCCTTCAGTAATTTTTTTGGTATATCCTGAGACCAAGTCTGACTACTTTTAAGCTTAGCTATTAACAGGCCAATTGGCTATAATGCATCAGATACTGATGGTGTCTGTTTAATAATCTGATTTATCTGAATAATCTGAATGATTCTGTCGTCATACGACAGGTGTTTCAGTCCTCTAATCATCTTAGTAGCCCTCCTCTGAACTCACTCCAGTAGTTCTATGTCCCTCTTGTAGTGGGAAGCCCAGAACTGGACACAATACTCCAGGTGTGGCCTCACCGGGGCTGAGTAGAGGGACAGGATCATCTCCCTTGACCTGCCAGCAACACTCTTCCTAATGCACCCCAGGATACCGTTGGCCTTCTTGGCCACAAGGACACATTGCTGGCTCATGGTGTCCTGGTTTCAGTTAGGACAGAGTTATTTTTCCTCCTAGTAGCTGGTAGGATGCTATGTTTTGGATTAAGATGAGAAGAGTGCTGATAACATGCTGATGTTTTAATTGCTGCAGAGCAGTGCTTACACTAAGCCAAGGACTTTACAGCTTCTTGCTCTGTCCTGCCAGTGGGCAGGCTGGGGGTGCAGCAAGAGCTGGGAGGGGACAGACCCAAGACAGCTGACCCAAACTGGCCAAAGAGGTATTCCATAACATCTGACCTCATGCTAAACAATATATAGGGGTGGCTAGCCAGGGTGGGCAGCCAGCTGCTCAGGGTTGGGCTGGGCGTCGGTCAGCCTGTGGTGAGCAATTGCATTGTGCATCACTTGTTTGTACATATTATTATTATTATTATTATTTATCTTAATAAACTGTCTATCTCAACTCCCAGGCTTCACTTTCCCGTTTCTCTCCCCCATCCCAGAGAGGGAGGGGGGAGGGTGAGCGAACGGCTGTGTGGTGTTTAGCTGCCAGCTGGGTTAAACCACAACACATGGTCAGCCTGCTGTCCACAAGGACTCCCAGCTCTCTCTCTGCAGAGCTGCTCTCCAGCAGGTCAGCCCCCAACCTGTACTTTTGCTTGGGGTTATTCCTCCCTGGGAGCAGGACCCTGCACTTGCCCTTGTTGAACCTCAGGAGGTTCTTCTCAGCCCAAACTTCCAGCCTGTTGAGGTCCCTCTGAATGGCAGCACAGCCCTCTGGGGTATCAGCCACTCCTCCCAGTTTTGGGTCATCAGCAGACTTGCTGAGGGTGCACTCTCCCATTGTCCAGGTCCTTGATGAACAAGTTGAACAAGACTGGACCAAGTACTGACCCTTGGAGGACACACTAGCAACAGACCTCCAACTAGACTCCACACCACTAAGCAGAACTCTCTGAGCTCTGCCATCCAGCCAATTATTAATCCCCCTCACTGTCCACTCATCTAGACCACACTTTCTGAGCTTGTCTATAAGGATCTTATGGGACACAGTTTCAAAAGCCTTGCTGAAGTCAAGGTAGACTATATCCACCACTCTCCCCTCATCTACCCAGCCTGTCATCTCATCACAGAAGGCTATCAGATTGGTTGAGCATGATTTCCCTGTGGTGAATCCATGATAACTACTCCTGATCACCTTCTTACCTTCCACATGCTTGGAGATGACCTCCAGGATGAACTGTTCCATCACTTTTCCAGGGATGGAGGTGAGGCAGACTGGTCTCTAGTTACCTGGGTCCTCCTTGCCAGTTTTGAAGACTGTAGTGACACTGACATTCTTCCAGTCCTCAGGAACCTCTCCTGTTCTCCATGACCTTTCAAAGATGATGGAGAGTGGCCTAGCAATAACATCAGCCAGCTCCCTCAACACCTGTGGGTGCATTCCATCAGGGCCCACGGATATGTTGATGTCAAATTTGCTTAAATAATCTCTGACCCAATCCTCTTCAACCAAGGGAAAATCCTCCTTTCTCTGGACTTCTTCCTTTGTCTCCCATGTCTGAGATTCCTGAGGGCTGATCTTAGCAGTAAAGACTGAATCCAAAAAAAAAAAAAAAAAAAAAAAAAAGCATTTAGCGATGCTGCCTTCTCTGTATCTTTTGTCACCAGGTCATCTGTCCCATTCAGCAAAAGGACAACATTTTCCCCAGTCTTCCTTTTTCTAGTATGTATTTGAAGAAGCCCTTCTTGTTGTCCTTGACATCCCTTGCCAGATTTAATTGCAAATGAGTCTTGGCCTTCCTTGTCACATCACTGCATACTTTGACACACACGGATCTCCATTTCTTCCTGTTTGTTTCCCACACTACATGCATTAGTATACAAGCATTTCAGATAACTGAAATGCTTGTTTCTCGTGCTGTGTGCATATGTGTAAAAACACTTCAGATATCTTTCATTCAACTCAGCCCCTTGTGGGGCATACTGAAGGGCCTCACTAGCATGTAGTTCCTCAAAAATTAGCATACAGTCCCATATCTTATCATTGATGGGCCTGTTTTTGTCTCTTTCTCACTTCAAATACAGTTTAAAGCCCTATCAATCAGCCCTTCTAACTCCTCGGCAAAAATCCTTTTCCCCCTCAAAGAAAGGTGTTCCCCATCAGTCAGTCAGTCCGGTGTCAAGTAGAACCCATGATCAATAAATCTGAAACTGTATCAGTGGCACCAGCCTCGGAGCCACGTATTGATCAGCTGGGTCTGCCTGTTCCTTTCAATATTGATCTGCACTACTGGAAGGATGGGGGAAAATACTACCTGTAAATGTAGCCACCTGCTACTGGAGATGCTGGGGATTGAACCTGGGACCTCATACATGTGAAGCATGCACTCTACACTGAGCTACATCCCATCTAAATATATATATATTTATATATATATATATAAATAAATAAAAATCTGAAGTGTTTTTTGTTTGTTTTTGTTGTTGTTGTTGTTTAAAAAGAAAAAGGTCCCTTAACAGGATGCATTTAAAGGTTCGCTAAAATCTTAGCTGTTAGAAGCAAACTTTTTTCAAACAGCTTTGTTGTACTATAGAACATTATTATGGCACTGTCCTGTACTATACTGTATATGGTATAGTAGACATTCAAAAAGGTATTTTAATAGTATGTAACAGGTAAAATATGGCAGATCAATTCCATAATAACAAGTATAATTCTTAAAACACACACTTTAAAAGCTTTTGGAAGAAACCATTAGAATACTTTTAACCCAAATATATTAACTTTTTGCTTGTTAAGTGAAATCTGTTATTCAAAGAAAACATCATTGTGAATCCTATAAGTATCACATTTCCAAGATGATATTTATTATGGAAATATCAGTAAAAGTGTGCATCTTGCAATCTTATTTTTGTATATATTGTCATAACATAGTCATTTCACAGAAAATCCATAGTAATTTCCTCTGCTGACATAAAAATAAGAGGAATATAGCAGAATCTCCTAAATTATAAAAACCTTAACAGATATTTTATGAGCCTTTTACAATAATACACATTTTCAATAAACTAAACATAAATGTTATGTGCCATGTAAGTACACTATACAACCTTCCCTTTTGTGAATCCTATAAAAAAGACTCCAGAAAAACACACAAGGACTGCATTAATTTTCTGCCTTTACCAGTGATAAGTGTATAGTTGGGAAAAGGTGCAGGGAAGATAATAAACCTAAATGATACTGTCCAAAGAATAAATACATTCAACTTACTGAATGTTTTGCATTGTTCTGGTTGTCTAGTATAGTGAAGAATAAAATCATGTTACAGAATGAATGACAGAATCATAGAATGGTTTGGTTGGATGGAATAAAGATCATGTAATAGCCACCCCACTGCCATGGACAGGGTCACCTCCCACTAGAACACGTTGCCCAAAGCCCTGGCCAGCCTGGCCTTGAACATTTCCAGGGAGAGGGCATCCACAGCTTCTCTGAACAACCCAGTCCAGTGCCTCACCACTCTCTGAGTTAAGAATTTCTTCCTAATGTCTAATCTAAATCTGCCTTCTTTTACTTTAAAATCATTTCCCTTTGTCCTATCTCTACACCCCCACACAAAGAATTGCTCCCTAGTTTTACTATAGTGCCCCTTACCTATAGTCCCTGTAGGTACTGGAAGGTCCTGCGGTCTTCTCTTCTCCAGGCTGAGCAACCCCAACTTCCTCATCATCTCTTCATAGGAGAGGTGCTCCAGCACCTGTGGCCCTCCTCCAGACTCACTCAAATAGGTTCATGTCTTTCTAATATCAGCAGCTCAAGAGCTGAATGCAGTACTCTACATGGGGTCCCAGAAGAACTAAGTAGAGGGAGAGAATCACCTCCCTCGATCTGCTGGTCACACTGCTTTTGATGCTGCCCAGGACTGCAGCCCTGCTGGGCTGTAAGCTCACATTGCCAGCTCATGTTGAGCTTCTCATCAACTAACATCCTCAGGTCCTTTTCCTCAGGGCAGCTCTCAATCCATTCTCCACCCAGCCTATATGTGTGCTTGGGATTGCCCTGACCCAGGTGCAGGACCTTGCACTTGGCCTTGCTGAATTCCATGATGTTTGCACAGGCCTGCCTCTCCCTCTCAAGCCTGTCCAGGTCCCTCTGTGTGGCAGCACTTCCTGCCAGTATGTCAACCACAACACACAGCTTGGTTTCATTGGCAAATTTGCTGAAGTTGCACTCAATCTCACTGTCCATGTCACCAAGAAAGACATTACACAGCAACAGACCCTATAACGGTGTTCCCCTGAAGATCTCATCTCCCGCATTGTTACTGATCTCCACTTGGACATTGCACTGTTGACCACAGCTCTTCAAGTGCAACCATCCAGCCAATTCCTTACCCACTGAGTGGTCTAACCATCATATCCATGTATCTCCAATTTAGAGACAAGATGTCATGAGAGACAGTGTCAAATACTTTGCACACCCAGACAGATGACATCCGTTACCCTTCCCCTATCCACCAGTGCTGTAACTCTGTAATATAGAAGGCTACCAGATTTATCAGGCACAACCGTCTCTTAGTGAAGTCATGTTGGCTGTCACTAGTCACCTTCTTATTTTCCATATGCATTAGCATAGTTTCCATGAGGATCTGCTCCATGATCATGCCAGGCACAGAGGTTAGACTGACTGGCCTGTCGTTCCCTGGGTTTTCTTTTTTTCCCTTTTTAAAAATGGGGGTTATGTTCCCTCTTCCAATCACTCGGAACTTCACCACACTGACTCAACTACTCAGACAGGATGAAGAGTGTCTTAGCAACTCAGGATCTGTGGATGTTTCTCATCAGGTTACATGGACCTGTGTACCTTCAGCTTCCTTTGATAGTCTTGAACTTGATCTCCTACAGTAGGTGGTTCATCATTCTTCCAGTCCCTGTCTTTGCCTTCTAAGAAAGGGGCTATGTGGCTAGAGCCCTTGCTGGTGAAGACTGAGGCAAAAAAGTAATTGAGTACCTTAATCTCCTCCATATCCCACATGATCAGCTGACCAGTTTCATCTGGAGAGGGCCCACACTTTCCCTAGCCTTCCTTTTATCACTGATATACCTACTTTTATCACTGATATACCTACAGAAGCCTCTGTTGTTGCCCTTGATGTCCCTGGCCAGATTTACTTCTAACAAGGCTTTAGCTTTCCTCAGCTGACTGCTCAGACAGTGTTTCTGTATCCCTCCCAGGCTTGGAAGTCCTTGCTTCCACTCTCTGAAGGTCTCCTTTTTCTGTCTGGGTTTGGCCAGGAGCTCCTTGTTCATCCACATAGGCCTACTTGCATTTTTGCCCAACTTATTCTTTATTGGGACACATAGTTCCTGAGCTTCCTTATTAACCATCTTCCATGGACACCTCTTCCCTCCAGGGCTTTGTACCATGGTACTCTACCAAGAAGATCCCTGAAGGGGACAAAGTCTGCTCTCCTAAAATCCAGGGTAGTGAGGTTGCTGTGCTCCCTCCTTGCTGCCCTCAGGATCCTAAACTCCACCATCTCATGGTCACTGTAGTCAAGGCTGCCCTTGATCTTCACATTCCCTACCAGCCCCTCCTTATTTGTGAGAATGAGGTCCAGCATAGCACCTCTCCTCGTTAGTTTCTCTAGCACTTAGATAGAGAAGGAATTTATCAATGCATTCCAGCTACCTCCTGGATTTCCTGTGCCCTGCTGTGCTGTCCCTCCAACAGATAACAGGGTGGTTGAAGTCCCTCAGGAGGACCAGGGCTTGTGAATGTGAGGCTGCTTCTATCTGTCTGTAGGGGGCCTTATCTGCTTCATCTTCCTGATCCTGTGCCCTGTAGCATACCCTCACTATTATGTCACCTGTCTATGCCCTCCCTTTAATCCTGATCCATAAGCTCTCTCAACTCCTCATCCACTCCCAGGCAGAGCTCCATGCACTACAGCTGCACACTGACATAGAGAGTCATGCCCCCTCCTTGTCTCCCCTTCCTGTCCTTCCTAAGAAGCCTGTTTACTTCCATTCCAACACTCCAGTCACTCCAGCTATCTCACCATCTCTGTTATGTCAATGAGGTCATAGCCCTGCAGACATGAGTACATCACTACTTCCTCTTGTTTATTCCTCATGCTATGAGCATTAGCTTAGAAACATTTAAGTTGGGCCACTGATGAAACTGACTACCCAGCTGGAGTGGCTGTGATTCCTTTGTGCTGCCTGGAGTCTTTTTTGCACTAGACAGAATTATAGCACAAATCTTTTATTCACAGACAAATTGCCTAGAAAAATCTCTTTACATTACTTAGGTCTTGGTATTTCAGAGTGGATTTGTGATGTGATTTGAATAACAACAATTGCATCTTTTTTTCTTTTTTCTTTTTTTTTTAATATAATAAATCATATTAAAATGACAATTAACATTCAACAGTAATATCCATACACTTTCTAATAAGACTATAATGCATTACCATCATGTAGAAATGCCTTAATTTCTACCAATCTTGTCTTTCTCTCTAAAGGTTGAAGCTATTTGACCTGTCTGCACTAGTTGTCAGTAAAACAAGAAAGGCCATGGTTTAGGAGCTGGCATGTGAGAGTTCAAACATGAAAGTGTAGAACTGGGAAAACTTGAAAACACAGCATAGGAAAAGCAACTGTATTCCCCTGGAGGTTTAATGGAAAACATTTGTCAGGTTGTGCCAAAAAAAGCACAGGAGAAAAGTACAAGAAAGTAGATAATAATGGCCATTTCTGTGTTCATTTCTCCAAAACTCACATCCTGTTTACAAGTTGTGCTGTAACATTTTTTTTTGACCTAGAGCATAATAATAACTTCATTCAGATTCTGTAAAACAAAATACAGAACAGATGTATGTTCCTAGGTAGGTGAAACTCTTAGTCTAGCATAGGCATATGGTTGACAGCAAAGACTTAATACATTTTTCCTGACAATTAATACATTCTCTCTGTGTTTGCCACTTTCCCCTTTGATTAAATATCTTCCAGAAAATATTGCTTCAAGTCATGAGGAACACAATCTGTTCCTTAAACTAAAGCAAGGTCTTAAGCTATTTATCTCCCAGAAAAGGATGTTCAGGAAGCTAAGCTGCAAACTAAATGCACTGAGTCCTGCAAAATCTCCACCACTGTCCCAAATGTTCTACCATTTTACATATTTTCTCATACTTTGCTTTCTTGCCTGCTTTGTCCTCTGTTCTCTTTCTGTGACAATGCTTCTCACAGTAAAGACACAGGGATGCTCCAGCTTTGTGTAAAACCCTTAGACACATTGTTAATTTTTGTTGCACACTGAATAATGACCACCCATAAAAATCCAGTCCTATTCATTCTCATGATCTCTAAAACACACAAAGTACAAACTTTCAGTGGCACCATCTTCTAACTTCCAGTAAAATGAAAGGAAGTCAGGTGCTTAAAATCCCATTGAATGTTATTAATGTAAGTTTATTAATTCAAGCTGAATTCTAATGCTTCTTGGCAATAAATAAATCTTTAAGAAATATAAAAAGATACAAAAAAATGAATGATAATGAAATCAGGAAAGAAAAACATAGTATTCTATCTATGACAGATAATGAACTGTATTTAAATATGTAGTTATCTCACAGTGCAAAAGACTACCTAGCACTAGACTGAAAATGGAATATGGTGGTTTAATCATCACTTCAGTCACTTTGAAAGTCTATGTATTTTTCATATTCTACTAGAATAATCATCTCTCTTAATTTTTCTTTCAAAAGATGTAGCTAAGAAACTTATGCCATTTGCAGTGCAGTACATCACTTTCAATCTATAGCTAATATGTTCTTCCAGTAGGGTGCCCATGAAGGATGTCAAACTCTGAGGAAGGGTTCATTTAACATCATTCATTTTTCAGAGGAAATGTATAATGATTATATAAGCTGCTACCAGTGCTAATAGCAAGAAGGATAAATGCATTCTAAAAAGAGGTTAGAAGTTCTCATTTTCCTGTTTGCAGTTGTTGATTAATGTGGAATTTCTGTGCCTCAAATCTTCATTCTTGTTATTTTAAAATTGTCTCTTGCCACTTTTAAGATTCAGAAACATTCAGACTTCTATATATGAATGAGTCTAATGCTCTCTCTCTCTCTTATGTAAAGGTTGACAGCTCATGGGAAAAAAAAAAAAAAAAAAAAAAATGTTACTAAGAATAAGCTACACCTTTGTGTGTCTTTACTGTCCTGTGGCTAGATCCATTTCTGTTTTGAAATGCTCTTTAAACGCTGACAGCCAAGACCTTCCAGGCTTGCAAGAAGAGTCAAATCATTCATATCCCCATTGAAGTTAAGATTTCTATTTAAATGCATATCTGTAAAACTCAATGATTTGGTCAATTTTATCTGGAAAATACCAGGTTTTTCAGACTACCAACAAATAGTGCTCTCCCATTGTATCATTCTCTCACTTTGAATGTGGAACAATTACCTTTTGGAGGACAAATATTTCCAAGGATTAGATTTTGATACCGTGACTCTCTCTCACTGCATTTTGGTAGCTCTACATCTTCTCATTTCGAATCTAGATGCACAAAGCTTAAGCAATTCCATAATTACATTGGTCCAGTGTACTAACCATAGTAGCAGCTAATAAGTAGTATTATCATTAAATTTACATGCAAGGATACATCTAATGATCCATCTAGATACATCTAATGTGGAGATATACCACAAAAGTAGGAAAGGCTGGAATTAATATAATTGTAATTGTTTTTACCCTTTAGGTCAAATCTTTATTTACTATCAATTCCATGTTTTTTTTGATGGAGGTAATATAGTGAACAGATAAAAAAGACCCCAATGTATCTGTATAGCTATCCTAATGCTGCAAGTTCCACTCCTGACCTTGTAGAATTTTTGCAGTGTAAAATAGTTCAGCATGGAAATGTGGGCCTGGAAGGAAAGAG
This sequence comes from Oxyura jamaicensis, assembly GCF_011077185.1. Classification (NCBI taxonomy): domain Eukaryota; kingdom Metazoa; phylum Chordata; class Aves; order Anseriformes; family Anatidae; genus Oxyura; species Oxyura jamaicensis. The sequence goes on from NC_048926.1 coordinate 65,482,778, forward strand.
AAGCCTTAAGCGCATATCCCTAAAAGGGGAAAAATAGTGCTGTAGAGAGTTGCGGTAGCACAGACATAGGAAGAAAAGAGCATTAATTTTAAATGGGAGATTCCACTTTTGACAATAAGATTAATAGCTTCATAGGGGAATCTCTTCTCTCAACCTTTTCAGTTTTAGGGAGTGAGGGTTTAGACAACAGTCAGAATGAGGGTTTATTAATTCAGCCTGAATTCTAAATCTTAGACAAGTCACCTACAACTTTGACACTTATCTTATGTGTATTCATTTCATATTCAGATTAACAAGAAAAAATCTTACAACCATCCTACCTTATCTAAGTTTTTTTTTATTATGCTATTTAAGCATGTAAGATTTACATTTAGGTTAACACATATTTCAGAAACAACATGCTTGTGCTTATGATTTTAGAAAGCACTTGTCACTGAGAAAGAGTAACAAAAATATATTGACCATCTGTAGTGGGTGTATGTGGCAAGGTTTGGGTAGTAGGAAGCCATAGAGGTGACTACTCTGTGAAGAATCCAGAAGCTGCCTCATGTTAGGTAAGGGCCCCACTGGTGGCCAGAGCCGAGCCAATAAGCAATGTTGTTTGTGCCTCTGTGAGAGCAGATTTAAGAAAGGTGGGGAAAAAAAAGGTGGGAAAAAAAAAAATAGCTATTGGGAAGAGAAGGTGGGAGAGAAAGAGGGGTGAGAAACAGCCCTGCAGATGCCAAGGTCAGTGCAGAAGGAGGACAGGAGGTGCTCCAAGAATGCAGCAGAAGATCCCCTGAGGCCGGTGAAGTGGCCCCTGGTAGAGCAGACTGTCCCCCTGAAGCCCATGGGTCCCACACGGAGCAGATCTCCATGGTGCAGCCTGTGGAGGAGCCCCCGGTGGAGCAGGTGGATGTGGCCTGGAGTAGGCCCCGGGCTGGATCTGCAGCCTGTGGAGAGGAACCCACTCAGGAGCAGGGGGTCTGGGGGGAGCTGCCACCCACAGGGGACCCGTGCTGGAGCAGTTTGCTCCTGACAGATGGACCCCATGGTATGGGCCAATATTTGGAGCAGTTCTTGTAGAGCTGCTGCCTGTGGGCAGCCACCGCAGGCTCAGTTCGGGTAGGACGGCATCCTGTGGGAGGGTCGCCATGTTGGAGCAAGGGGCAGAGAGTGACTGAGAAGGAGCAGCAGAGATTAAGTTATATAGATTGACTGCAATCCCCATTCCCCATTCCCCTGTTCCACTGTACTGCTCGGGGGGGGGGGGGGGGAGGGGGTGGAAGAGGATGGATGGGGACAAGGTGTTTTTGGTTTCTTTCCTTTGTTTCTCACTTCTTTAGCTTGGCACTCTTTCATTTCTCAAAACTTCTTCACCTTTTTCCTTCTGCACTTTATTGCCTAGAACAAGCCTACTTCCTAACATTCTTTCTACTCCTTTTACCTCTGCTTTCCCCAGGGTTTTAGGAAGCACTTGCCATTGCTTTATTATAGGAAGGATGAACGAGAACATTTTTCCTGCTTTGCTTCATCTTTGAAGACCTCAGGTATTCCCAGCTTCTGTAGGACAGTCAGAAGCTTCCTGTTAAATTTCTATTGAGTCATCCAATAGCTAAGACCTCAGTCAAGAAGTTTGTTTTAGCCTGATGCTGCTGCTTTCACCAACAGATTAACTAGGCATATGAATGACCTTTTTAAATTTTTTTTAGCAAGAGGCAGGATTGGCTTATGCTGCTGAACCTTTAACTGGCAGTTTTGTATCTGAAGTGTTAGGGTACTAAAAGTATGTTCTTTGATAGTTCCTTTTTAAACTTTCTTAAAAGAACTGTCCAAAACATATCCTCAAATTCTAATATCATGTATCTGTTGTTAAACTGTTCAAAATATAAGTATATTCTCACAGGGCTTGTTTCTTCTCCTACTTCAACTTCTTCCCATGGGGACATGTATGGGTCACAATGTAGTTTCATCCTAATCATTTATGTCTTATTATCATTTGGCATTATTAATAGTAGCAAATATAATTATATTCAAATCATTCCGCATGGTGTCTGAAGATTACATTGAAATAGTCTTCCTAAATTAGGTGATTTCTATTCCTTTTTTTTTTTTTTTTTTTTTTTTTTCCCAGTGATAAAAGATAGAACGTAATTTAACAATATGTTAAATATAATGGAAAGATATGGTAGGAGCACTCTTCCATGTAATTAAACAATAATGCCAATAATTAGATTTCATTTTGATGCTAAGAGAATTATCACATTTGCTTAGGTAGAAAAATGCAAAGCTCATTTGAATCCTGATCCAGTATTCTGCAAATATAAAAAGAAGATGAAATATTCAAAGAAATATGAAATATTCAATGTAATAAAACTGAAAGGAAAAACTCTTCTGCTGTGTCACGTTTTGCAATTTCCCATCAGTTCATCAAGTTGATTAATAGAGGAAAATTACAGCAGAATATCTATTAAAATACTTATGAAGTCAGTGGGAAAAAATCATTATATTAAGCATAAGACTGAATGCCTTTTTTGACACACACTGACAAGATACAAAAGACAAATATAGTAGAATAGAATTCTGCATAGAGACTGACATACACATTTCAGATCTAAGTATACAATACAAATCATAAGGAGGACTTGACTACAAAAATGTAATCCACGTAGATGACTGTATCTTGAAAGTATCATGAATCTTTTCTCAATAAGTAAATAAAAAAAAAAAAAAAAAAGAA
>NC_048926.1:65485596-65504895 GCF_011077185.1 Oxyura jamaicensis
GAAGAAGAAGAAGAAGAAGAAGAAGAAGAAGAAGAAGAAGAAGAAGAAGAAGAAGAAGAAGAAGAAATATTCCCTAAACCTCATTTTAATATTATGTGGTAAGGGTTCACATCCCTCTCCAATGCTGAGTCTGTTACTCACAGTCCAACAGGAGGATATGCTATTTAACTACCCTGAGAAATGCTTTATAATGTTTTTCAGACTGACACTAGGACATAATTTACGTAATGAAGTATACCTGCCTGGTAATTGTGGAGGGGGAGATTCAGGATCAATTACCATAATTTAAGCAGAAGAAGAATTAATTAAAAAGAGAGAAGAACAATGGCAGCAGAGGAAAAGTATCAAGAATTTCAATAGTGAACCAAACTGTATTTTTATGTTTATATATTCAGATTAAAGGAAATTGTGCTAAACCAGCCACAGAAGTCTTGAAATACCATTTCAGTGCTAGTTTGCTGAATGATATGTGAACAATGCTGGGAATATCAGACTGCAAACTGAGATGGTTTTGTTGTAACTATGGGGAAGTTAAGTAAATTGTTTGCTTTAGTTGATAATTACAGCTGCTTTGAGTGTCTATGTACATTGCTTTACTTTTCATGTTAGTGACTACTAACATGACTTCTGTACCTAGTTGCATGATTATTTTTTCCCAAGATTCATGGTACACAGAAAAGCTACATTCCTGTGACAATCAATATTACTTATGTGCTCCAGTGAAGACAAATACTGCCAATATGGAGAGGGAGAGAGAAAAGGACAGGACAGGAGAGAAATAACAGTACTACAGCAGAATGGTTTCTCTACCTAAAACTGCCTGTCTGACAGAGAGACGGGATCTGCAAGGAAGACGGAGTTCAGCATGAGCAATTTCCATTGAGGAGTAATTAGAAGTTAAAAAACAGATTCAAAGGTGCTGGATCTAACAATGGGAGAAGAAGCACACCAGCTGTGCAGTTTGCAGGGAGGGAGGAAATCAGTAATACAACCAGGAGCATTTGAAGGCGCACAAGAGAGTCTGGAAGGGAGACAGCACTGGAAAAAATCATGTGGAGCTGCCTGCAGAGAAGTGGAAATGCACTAATGGATAAGGAATTAGAAGAGTATGATGAAGACAAAATAAAATGTGAGGAACTAGAAAAATTAGTGTCAAGAGAATAATTAGCTCCTTGGGAGACATGTTGAAACAAAAGCAGCTGCAGAAAAAATAGATATGTTTATTTATTTATTTATTTTTCTTTAAAAAGGGTGGGATAGAGTCTTCAGGCTCAGCCACTGCAGAGAAATGTGTGCTCCGCAGCAAACCACCACCATGGCAGGCCACTTCCAGCCAGGGGCCGAGCTGACACATATTGTTCAAAGATGCTTACACAGCTTTGTAGGAATGGGCCATGACCCTCCGTCATTCCTAAAGCTGGTTACCTCCGTATCACCCTCTCCCAAGCACCCTGTAGATGTCTACTTTAACTGCTTTATTTTCTGGAATATCTCAGCCTCATGACAACAGATAATGGAGTGATGACAGTTAAGTTCTGTTAAATCAGCCCAGCCTCCAAAATAAGAAAGTACAAACACTTTGAGCCTATAGAAAGTGACCTTAATTTCATGTGACTTGTGAATCAAAGTACTTCCTGACATCACAAGAGATGGCTTAGGTACCAAAAGTATTATGCATTCTGTAGAATAATGAGAAATAATTGTGTAACTATGAGAGGAATTAAATTTCTGAAGTTGAATAACAGCAATCATTAAAGAACTTTCATAGTTCTAAGCTTCAGTGTTAGGTTTTCCATGTCAACTCTGGATGCACAATGTTTTGGTACAGTAGACAGAAGGAAGTGTTTAGATGTTTTATGTGACGTTCATTTTACTTTATATTGCCTTTAATCTTATCCTGTGGAGTGTCTTATAGCACAAAAAGAGAATAGTGTATCAAATCACATTAAAACAATGTTACTTAAATTCCCCATCAAAGAGAGATTAAAGAAAAAGTCCAAACTTTGCACTTCTTAGTCATTCATTACCTAAGCAAAATATTTACAACATCGATGTGAATTGTTTCAGTAATGGCTAAACAACTCAAGATATGACACAATGAAAATGAAAGTTAGACTTTCACTGTATTTTTCTCCTGTAAAGCACTTTATCCAGATTGATTATTTACATTGTGAACACTTTTGGTGTAATGCTAAGATTTTTCACAACTCAATGCAACACCTAACAGCTACACTACTTTCTAATATGGAAGAGAGCTTCCAGAGATGCTGTATGAAACAGCTAATATTATTTACAAACTACAAGCTTTCCTGTGATGTAGTCAAGGCCCTGAGCTACAAGAGAGATCTTCATTTCTAGGAGACGTCCCAGATGACTGGAAACTGTAAAATGTTGTTCCAGTTTTCAAGAAAAGCAAGAAAGAAGACCCTGGTAATTCCACACCTATTAGTGTCACTTTAGTACCTGGTAAAAGCATGGAGAAGATTGTTCTGGGAGTTATTGAAAAACACATTCATTGGTCATAGCCAACACAGGTTCATGAGGGGAAAGTCCTTTTTAACTAAGTTAATTTCCTTTAATTACAAGGTTACCCATCTAGTTTACTAAAGGAAGCCAGCTGATGTAATCTTTTTGGATTTCAGAAAAGTTTCAATACTGTTTCTCACAGTATCCTTCTGGACAAAATGTCCTGCATACAGCTAGACAAATACATAATATGATGGGTAAACAATTGGCTGATGGGTCAGGCTCAAAGGGTTATAGTAAATGGGTTAAAACTGGGTGGTGGCCAGTTACGAGTAATGTTCCCCAGGGCTCAATTTTATGGCCAGTTCTCTTCAATGTTTTTATAAATGACTTGGATACAAGACTCAAAATTATACTAAATGAGTTTGTGAGTGACACTAAATTAGGAGTATCTGTTGACTCCCTCGAGAGTAGAGAAGAGCCTGGCAGAAAGTAATAGATAGAATAGAGGGCTGGGCAATCATAAACTGAATAAAATTTAACAAATGAAAGCACCAGATTCTGCACCTGGGCAGCAGCAAGCCTGGCTACACTTAAGGACCAGGGGACAAGAGGTTGTAAAGCAGACCTGCAGAAAGGGATCTGGGGGTTTTGGTTGATGACAAGTTGACCATGAGTCAACAGTGTGCCCTTGCAGCCAGGATGGCCAACCATACGTTGGGGTGCATCAAGTATGGCACTGCCAGCCAGTCAAGGGAAGGGGTTGCCCCGCTCTACTCTGCACTGCTGCAGCCTCACCTTGGGTACGGTGTGTATTTTGGGGCATCATAATAGAATGAGGATATGAAACTATTAAAGTGTCCAAAGGAGGGCAAGAGGGCAATAAAGGTGTTGAAGAGTCTAGAAAGCAAGATTTATACAGTCACTTGCTTTGTTCAGCCCAGAGAAAAGGAGGCTGAGAAGAGGCCTCATGGCAGCCTGCAGCTTCCTCACAAGGGGTGGATTCTGAGCTCTGCTCTCTGGGAACAGTGACAGGACCCAGGGGAACAGCATGAAGATGTATCAGGAGAGGTTCACGTGGGGTATAAGAAACAGTTTCTTCACTGGGAGGGTGGTTGGGCACTGGAACATGCTCCCCAGGGAAATGGTCACAGCACAGAACCTGTTGGTGTTTGTACAATGTTCTTAGACATGCAGTTTAATTTTTAGGTATTCACAGAGCATGAAGACACAAATTGTACTCAATGATCCTTGAGGGTCCCTTCCAACTTGGGATATTCCATCCTGTTCTATTACAGAGCTTCACTGAAGAGCAGGCAGAAACATCAGACAGTGAAAGGTATTTATAAAACTACTCACTAGCTCATAGTTTTTTGTTTCCAAAGCAGGAAACATGATAAAGTGCCACACTATTCAGTGCAGCTCTTTGAAGTGTGTAGGACTGCTATAGAGTTTAGTGTAGTTTTTGTTCTGCTCTCATGCTTTAATGGTCTCCAGCACTAAAAGCCACAAAAAGTCACAAAACCACTGGATTGTGGCCACAGTGGGACTTTTCTATTATTATTAATTGTATTCACTATTATATCCAGCTAAGGAGATATTTATCTAAATCTCTTAGGTGTTCTGTCAACCTACTAGACTGACTAACATGCAATGGGAATAAATTTCAGAATCACTGAATAACTAGAACTTCTTTTTAAAGTTTATTTTGATCTGGAAAAAAAAAAAAAAAAAAAAAAAAAGGTTGTCCAACTTACAAGAGTTTTAAAAGTCAACCAAGAATATGCCTAATCATTGAAGTACACAAGGAATACAAAGCTTTGCGTAAGAGTTTCAATTTTTTTCTTCACTTAAACTCTTGACTTTACTTTTTTCCCTGAATCTGTCATTGAGAAGTTCAGATTTATTTTCCTGACTGATTACAAGTGATTCAAACCTAAGAAACTTGGAAGAATCTTTATGTTTTCCCCCATCTACATGCAAACAGAGGTATTTGCTAGTGATAGATTTCATTTGCCACAGTTAGTAATAACTTTGAACTTTTGTGTGTGTGTGTACTGTTTTTTTTGTGCATTGTTTAGCTGAATAATAAAACAAATCAACTGGCAAAAATTCCCAGTGTGAAAGCATTAAAATGAAAATGCTCAGGAGCCAGAATGTGTTCATAACCAAAGTATGGTTAACTTCTACCAAGAATCAATACAATGACAAAGCACAGACACTAAAGAATCGAGATGGTATGGCCATACTCAGATTATGAATAATACACTTACTAATTATAAAAAAAAATAAATAAAAAAAAAAAATCTCTTCCCCTGGGGGAAAAAAAAAAAAAAAAAAAAAAATCCCATCAAAACTAATATCCTACGATGGTACAAATTACTTCTTAATGTAATTGCTACAATAGAATTCTGCCAGTATGTATCTGTTCACCCCAACTTTAAAAAGTTTATTAGAAAATGCTTTTTATACAAATTTGTTTCCTGTATCTACAGAGAAGTATAGCATTTTCATACTCTGAAATTGCTTTAACTGTTAACAGCTATTGAAGTTTAATTAACAAATTCTTACACTGTAACAGCTAAGAAGCAAAGGAACGAAAAGCTTTTGGGGGCAGTAACTGGTGTCCCAAAGTAAGTCACCTTCCAGTTTTCCATGTTTTTGTCAGCAGCTTCAGACATGCAGCTACACTCGTAGCCCATAGCATTGTCATCTTACCAGGTTGTGCCTGCTTCTCTCCCTGTACTATAGTGCTGCAAACACATGAAGAAAATGATACTCTCTGACAGTTTGGTCATGGGAAACCTTGTTCATCACCCTTTTGCTTCATTGTGCTACTATTACGTCAACTTCCAGCAAATTACATAATGGAAAAAGTGTTATGCTACAGCAATCCAATAAGCAGTCCAATAATAAATTGTTATTCTTCAGGTCCAAATAAACCTATTCAAAAATCATCCCTGGAAACCATTCAAAGAATTCATCAGAAGCTTAAGTATTATCATTCTTCCTTATCAGAAAAAGTAACAATTTGTATGTTCTTCGGAGTTACACATTGACAAAGAGGAGCACTTAATGTAGATATTTTCCACATTTGTTACTTTTTTCCTCTTTGTACTAAATGAAAACTTTGATTCACAAGCAGTCACCCAGAACCTAACAGAACACCACCGCCTAAGCATCAATACCACTTTTTGTCAAAATTAATTTAATCTTAAATCTCATTTACTGAAAGCTAGTCAATAGCTAGTTGTCACACATATTCAAAAAAATACAAATTGTTTCATGCAATCAGAATGAGTCATGTCAGTGAAAACTGCCCTTTTCACATGTAGCTGCAAAAATGTAAAAGGTTGAAGGGAAGAAATCATGTGACATTTTATACTCATCATCTGAAAGGCACTAACAATCCTTGTGGTTATTGCATAACCAGGGCTCATCAATCCTAATCAACTTCAGTTCTAAAAACCCTTCAGGACTGAACTGATGAGAGCAAGGTAAGGTTGGCTCAGAAGAGCAGTGCTACACTGGTGTGCTATAAGCTATTATACAGACTGAGAAATATGTAATCAGGAGACCCATGTTTGGCATAGCCTAGAGGGCTCACATTGCAGGAATGTAGTTAAACGGATCCTCTTCCATGCCCACATGAAATGTGCAATTGCTAAACAAAAATGCCCTAGAACAGGCAGCAGAGTGCTAGTCAGCAGGCTAGTTAGCTGTGTTTCAGAAAAAGAAGCAGCACTAGGGCTGCTTCCTTCTGCCTGGGAGTGCTGGCAGCCACTATTTATGTATCTCCCTTTTTGTCCTAAAGCTAAGTGTCTCTGGACAGCTCCTGAGCTCAACATGGCATAGCTAAGGTCAGGATTTTAAAAGGTCATGTTTAATAGAATTTGAAATGTAGACAGCATTCAACACCAGCACAATTAAGAAGTGTTCAGTTCTAGGCATGTTTCCGACAGAGCATCCAGAGGAACGATGCATCAAAGAGAGTAAACAGGTCTAATAGTTGAGGGTATTTTGCAGAACTCCTACTGCTGGGGACATGAGAGAGAAATTGTCTTTGAAAGTTTGGGGATTTTTAAAATAATCTAACATACTCACTCTAAATCATTTCTTAAGAAATGTTCATATTTTACAAACCATATCAAAAAAAAAGAAGAAAAAGCTTGCCGTCAAAGTGAGCCAGTACCATTCCACGTTCTTTTTTTTTTTTTCTTAAGCTTTTCTTTGTCATGTTTTCATAACAATGTAACTTTTTCACTTTCAGAGAGTTGTGCTAATGTTCAAATTAAACTATAGACTACAAAATCAAACCCTACTTCAAAGTAAATGTCTTGAATGAAAAGAAAGATATTTATTTTTTTTCATTTCATACTCATTTCTGACGTTTACTTTCAGACTGGCAAGTCTAAAAAGGTTAAAACGTGATAAGCACTTCTCGCCCGTTAGAAACCATGAAAAATATTTAGAAAATTAGATTTAGTATTCAGTTAAATCTGGACTTTTGTAGCATACTGTGGCTAATGTTCATCTTGCTGAAAAGAGTAACTCAGAGTAATATATTTATTATAAATAAAGACTCACCCTTCTAGACTCACCCTTCTTTCCTTTTTTTTTTTTTTTGTCAGAGTGGGAGTGGTTGTTCACATGCTGTCGTAATCTGCAGAGAAGAATGTAATTTTGAGTATTTTTATTATACTAATTTAATTAATTATTAAATAAATATTTTATTATTAATAATTGTATTTTTTCATATAAAATGACAGTTTGCTCTGATTATCTTTCAAAAGTGTCTGGTCATTTTTACTTTGACACATATCTGGAGCTGTGCAAACATTTCAACCAAGGCTCATTTTCTGCAAGTGTTCTAATGCAAACAGTATTTCAGGTAGATTGCAGCTCCTTGTAATTCCTTAAGTCACAGACTTCTTGGATAATTGACTGTGTACACACTTAAGGCACAAGTATTTTAGCATATGCATATAAACATGCTTTTCTCCTTTCATGTATGTCGGCATAAGTGTAAATACTGTTTGTAAATATACAGTACTAAGCTGTGCAAGAGATGGGACTTCTGGTGGATTTGGATGCATATAGGACAACACCAGACAGTAGGCATCCCTATAGATATCTACTCTTAGTATGGGGCCAGGGAAATTTGGTCAAACTTCCAGACATTTCTAGATCTGATACTTCAAGGATGATGCAGGCACATTTGGCTACAGCTTCACCACGTGTGTAGGGGTGGCTCTTTGCTTTAAAAGTCACAACATAACACATTTCACAGATGAACAATTGAATCTAGTATGGAGTAGTTTTGTATTTCCATGTCTCTAAACATTTGACATTCAGAAGAGGAGTGTTAGACTAGATACTGTATCTGGAGACCCACTGTTAGAGCCTTCTTTTTGCCCTCAGAAGCACTGGCATCACAATCCTCAGACATAAGAGCATGGTTCTCCCAACCAGCTCAGCTCAGCCGGTCATCATTCTCCTTGACTGACAGGATAACACTGATCATTGACCTCCGTGCAAAGATATGGTGCTGATTGCATCCCTCTGCCCACTCTGATGTTCAGCAACACATTATAAACAGACGACATCTGCTATATGGCATAATTACAGATTCATTTCTTTCAGGACTTTTTATTTTTATTAGCTGTTTCATGACTCATTTTGCAAAATGCAAGAATCAATAACTACAATGCTAGTTCTTCCGGTCCTCACTACAGTCTCTAATGATTAATGTATGATTTAGCTAATGTGCATTACAGCATAAGATAAAATAAAACTGTGACATACTTCATAAAAACCTGGGTAAGAGAAGTCATTTTGATCAGGCATTTCTACCCATAAACTACCCCAAAAACTCTGTCCTAATTTGGTCAACTGCTGTTGAAAAGCTGTTCATGCAAAAGGCATAAAAAATCTGAAATGTGTTGTTACATTTCTTTGAACTGATTGCTGCATTAGTTTATTTTGAAATCATTCAGACTGCCCACCTTCATGAAAACAGTTGCAACACCAAGAAAATAAAAATGTTGAGTTACATACCTTTTATATACAGTAAGCAAAAGGTATTATTGATTCATTTAAAAATCCAATATAAATTCTCACTTCTTTCAATATCTGAAAGGTTTCTTATAAGCCTTTACTTAGAGCATCAACTATGAAAAGCCTTCAGAATCCATTTTTAAACTGTAAGTGGTATAAAAACCCAGCACGTTTAAACACAATTAAACAGTACCCTGCCAATAGCTTGAAATAAAACATGGTTATTATTTACTGCTGTTTTGAAAGCTGTTCATTTTCTCAAGAAGAATGTTCTATGTGTTTACAGTCAGAAACATATATTACAATGTTTTATGCTGAAAAGTGTGTAGATAGCACTAAACAATAATCATAACTGATTTAGCAATTAACAACTAAGTTGCTAATTATATGACAACACGTTTGCATAGAAATTTTAGCTGCATTACTACAAAGACTGACTGGGCCAATATCACCCCGTAGATTTCATCCACTCTTTCACATTCACCGTAGGCATTATCTTAACCTAATAAGGACTGTCAAGATAGGACCTGTAAGACATGAACAGCAATCTTACACAAGTTCTTATTTGTTCACATAGTAATAGCCATAATGACAGTATGTATTCTAAACAGGAAAAGTGATTCCAATTTCATACATGAAGAAAAGATTAAGCTAAGTTATATATGTGTACAAAAATTTGTCTTTCAGATGGGATTTTGGAATCAGAAATCAAATCTTTTCATTCATTAAACCCATCTAAGGAAAGCTGCATTGTAAGTGAATCTACATGTTCTGCTTTTATGGCCATATTAAATTTTTTTAGAGTTCGTGATGATCTTTAAGAAATCAAAGCAATCATATTCACACATAGAGTTTTAAAAGAACAAACTCTTAGGAAAGTCAGAGTTTGTAACATAGGTTATGAACTTGGATTCAAAGGCAAATTTTTTCACACACTGCTTGACCTGATAACGGATACAGTTGGAATGCTATTTATGAGCACAGTAGCTCTGAGTTAGTGAGAAACAGAATGGCCATGGATGTTTGCCTCATTAACATTTGCTTTATCTGTGCTTTAACTGTGCTTGAACAGAATAACATCCAGTTCAGGAACTGAGTCGTTTTTACATTACAGAGGCACTGTAAGGAGTGCTAAATTTCTTGACCTTTGGCCATTTGCAAATATTGGATCAACACCCACAATCAGACACTTCCATTGGTCTAATATTTTCACAGAAGGAGAGATCAAGGCATAAGTTCTGAAACTCTTAAAAGCATAAATATTTTGAGGGGCCAAGGGCTATTATGTGGATATTCACTCACTGCTTGGTAGTAACTCAGATATTTACAGACAGAGGAGAAGACCCGCCTTTGTCCTTAGAGCAGTGTTGGTATTTTTTTTGTATTTGCTCTGCTAAGATAATTATCTTCCTCTGTAACCTTTGGAGAAAAGCCTGACTTATAGCAATAAAATTTCGTCAGTCCAAACCAGTTTAAGATATTTATAACTCTTGGAAGCTCTTGGAAGTTAAGGTGATATAATTATTTAACAATTCCAGTCTAGGGAGCAACTCATGGTTTCTCATAAACAATGTAAAATTGGAATGAAAACATTTAAAACATTTCCCCTGAAATCTTTTTCTACTGAAGCCTTTTTTTTTTTTTTTTTTTCAGAAAAGGCTAGCAGAGATATTACTAGTTCTGCTATAAGCTCCATCAACAGATAAAAGCACACACACACCAAAAAAAATGCAGTGTATATATCACATACACAAGCTACTCTTAACATTTTTGTTGATAGCAACATTGCAGTTGCCAAGATCACCCACATTCTTTTTCCCTTTTTCTTTTTTCAACCCATCACTCTACCCCATCATCTTTCTTTTCACACTTCTAGTTGATTCAGGATTTCTCTCCTCTCCTTTGGGACCCCTTGCATATTTTCTTGATGAAGAATCCACTTATTTTTAAAATGCTGTCAGATCAGTCACTCTCTCTTGTGCCACCTCAGTAACTCCAGCACTCACAGGTTGTTACAGGAATGTTTTCAAATGCACTTCTCAGCCTTATGGCACACTCTCAACAGCTAGTAACCTTTGTGAAAATTGGTATCCCAGGTTAACACTTCCCCCTCCCAGTACTAAAATGAAACTATATTTTGCTGTGATGTGTAAAAATCCATTGTTATTTATGGAGGTTGTTGGGACAAGTTTGTTTTTATTTAGCAGTATGAAAATGCTTCTAATTGATTTATTCTGGTGCATATGGTTTCCTCTATGCTGGCCTTATGTTCCACTCATCCTATTCCACTACTCATTTGTCACAAACCATTTAAAATTAGATTTAAATTTCTTGGAGTAGCAAATTTGTCTACCTATATGCTTATTCATATATGCTGTACCTACCCACTCTGTCAAAGGGGACTAAAACTTAGTTTAAGCCTTTAGACATTATTACAATAGAAGCAAAGAAAAAGCAGCATGACATCAAAGCTCTGGTTTTCTTGTGAGAATGATTGTTAAACTGATCATGAAATGGAATGATTTTTCTGTTTTTCTGGCAACATTATGAGTCATCTGTTCTCTTCCTGTCCCTTTTTTTGACAACCTGCCTTGGCCACCATGTATCCAAGAGTAGTAACTCACCCCTGTGAATCACCATTCAGGATTTAGATGTTTCCAATGAGTCATACTTAACCTTATAGAAAGTAGAATACTTAGACTCCATAAATTGTGCACTTTAACCATGGTGTGTTTAGAAGTCCATGACTGGAACACAAAATTACATATTTCATTGACGGAAGCAAAATCAAGTGCTGAACCATTTCCCCTACTTTAAACTCTGCATAAGCAAATCCAACCTTTTGCATTCAGTTAAACAGTGTTGGTCAAAGTATACATAACAGACAGCTACCTTACAATTTTTTTTCTCTCACTGCAATCAACTGCTTACCAAATTTATTCTACCATTGCATTTGCCATCTCAAAATCCTGATAATACCAAAAAAAAAATACCAGCCACAAAACAGCAGAATTCACATCCAGAGATTAAAAATGAATTAAGGGACTGTATTTCAGAAATTAGACACACTGAAATCCACTGTTTGGGAAAATTTATTGCATTACATTTCTTTTTATCTGCTCTTCTTTACACTGTGTTATTTGATGCTACATTTCTGCCTTCTGTTGCATAAATTCCCTGTGAGGGAAAGCTATTAATGATTAGCATTCGCTGTCTCCTGCGTGCGCTGAGCAGAGCACCTGTAGTTAATGAAAAAACGGGGTAGTCTTTTTTTTTTCCCTCTTCTTCCCTTTTTTTTTTTTTTTTTTTTTTTGGTTTAATTTCCATTCTTATTTAAGAAAGGAATTAGCTCTTCAGGATGAGTGTCAGAAAGATTGAGACACTCACTTGGAACAAAATTAGGCAAGATGGTTTGCAGGCTGCACATTCTCAAAAGAATTTGTTGGCTCCAAATGACCAATGTTTAGGGGAGATACTAAACGAAGCTATCCCCGCTATCCCCATACACAGCAAACTCACCCTCTAAGCAGGAGGACTCTGGCTGTTCTAAATAAAACAATTCCTGAAATTTGCCATAACTGGTTCCCTGACTGTGGAGAATAGTCAGACTTGTTAGCATCACTGATAAGCTCCAGCCTTGGGCAAAAGGGAGTGAGCAGTTTGTTCTTCTTTATCTCTTATACAAATTATGTGGATGAAGGTCTTGAAGGCTTGGTGTGAGAGGCTGCCAAAGGAAGGAGTCTTGTGTTGGTGGGAATAACCACATGTAACAGTACAGGCTGGGAGATGACCTACTGCAGAGAGGAACCTGGGGGTCCTGGTGGACAATAGGTTGACCATGAGCCAGCAGTGTGCCCTCGTGGCCAAGAGGGCCAATGGGATCCTGGCGTGCATTAAAAGGAGCATGGCCAGCAGGTCAAGGGAGGTGATCCTCCCCCTCTACTCTGCCCTGGTCAGGCCTCACCCGGAGTAGTGTCCAGTTCTGGGCTCCCTGGTACAAAAAAGACAGGGATCTCCTGGAGAGAGTCCAGTGTAGGGGCAAGAAGATGATATGGGGCCTGGAGCATTTCCCATATGAGAAAAGGCTGAGAGACCTGGGCCTGTTCAGCCTTGAGAAAAGAAGATTGAGGAGGGATCTTATCAATGTTTATAAATACATGAAATGTGGGAGACAAAGAGATATGGCCAACCTCTTTTCAGTGTTTTGTGGGGACAGGACAAGGGGCAATGCCCACAAAATGGAGCACAGGAAGTTCTGTATCAACATGCAAAAGAACTTCACAGTGAGGGTGATGGAGCACTGGAACAAGCTGCCCAGGGAGGTTGTGGAGTCTCCTTCTCTGGAGACATTCAAGGCCTGCCTCGATGCCTACCTGGGCAACCTGCTTTAGGGAACCTGCTTTGGCAGGGGGGTTGGACCCGATGACCTCTTGGACCCTTCCAACCCCTATAATTCTGGGATTCTGTGAAACCAGCATGGGTAAGGACAGCAGCAATGTCTGCACTGTCAATAATAGAGAGACTCTTTCAGTAATATGTGTTTATTTTCAGATGTGATGCTGCCAGCCATGGGGTGCCCGCCTAGTGCCGCCGTCGGGACGGCCTCTTGCGGGGCTGGGGAGAGTCCTGGAGGCTGCTGCTGGCCCTCCTCTTCGGGGCACGCCGGTTCCCCCCAGGCAAGCAGTCCCTGCCCTGGGCAGAGGGACCTGCTGCTGCCTGCCCTGTCTCCTCAGGTGCCTCCTCCTCTTCCTCGGTGGTGGCAGGGGCACAAGTCCGCCCTGGAGAGGTGGCGTGGCTGTGGGCGGCCGCAGGGCTGTCCTCCTGGCCCCCTGCAGCACGGGTGTCCTGGTGGTCATGCAGCCGGTGGATCTCTGTGCTGCACAGCTCCACAGCAGCAGTGATGAGCCGCACCACGAAATGCACTGTCCGGTTTTTGAGGCAAGGCTGCAGTGCCCGCACCAAGCCCTCCTCATCGAGCCCGTAGACGCACAGGTAGCCGATGACCGTGCTCAGGCCTGCAGCTAATTCCCACCACTCGGAGCCAGAGATCGTCTCCAGCTCCTGCTGCAGCCACGCAAGCAGGGGCTCGACGTTTTCTGGGTGCTCCCGGAAGAAGGCTGCCCAGAGCTCGGGTGGGAAGCTGAGGGCAGGAGCCCTGGGCACTGGCTCCACTGCCTCCTCCTCGTCCAGCTGGTCCTCAGCCAAGGGCTCTGCAGGCTCTGAGATAGTGCACTCCAAGAAATCGTCGGCCGACCTCACCGAGTACTTGATGGTTTTGATTCCCTCCCTGCAGAAGGGGCACCGTGGATTGTTCTTTGCCCACCGCAGGGCACAGCCGTAGCACAGCTGGTGGAGACAGGGGGTCACATAGGCGGCATCGTCGCGACTCTCCCCACAGGCTGGGCAGGTCCAGTCCGATGGCACATCCATGGCCACCGGGCTCTCCAGTGGGCTGGGGAGAGCTGAGGTGAAGAAGCTGCTCCCCTGCCGCGGCGCTGCAGCTGCCAAAGGATGTCTGAATCTGCACAAGGGAGAGAGGCCAAGGTCACTCACTGTGCCAGGGCGAGCAGGGGCAATGCCCCCCTGGCACCTCAGCAGGAACCCCCCGACCCCGCGGCTGGGCCGTCCCGTGCCCCCCACGCACTGCCCCAGGGCACGTGTCCCCGCACAGCTCACCTGCTCTGCTGCGAGCGCCCCGAGGAGCCCCGGCTGCCTGAGCCAGGCAGGGCCGGGGAAACACAGGCAATGCCTGTGGGGACGGGCACTGAGAACAGCTGCCGGCGGCCCCACAGCACGGCTCCTCCAAATCCTCGCTCGGTGCTCCAAGCCTCGCACACACGCTCAGCGGGAGTCCAGCCACGAGCTAGGCTGACGGGGCCTCTGCTGGCGCCCCAAGATAAGCAGCGAGGGCTGCGAGGTCACAGCCCATTGCTCAGTGATGTCACCATGGGCCATCTGCCCCAAGAGGGCTGGTAGCACTTGGCCCCAGATGTTACAAAGACTGTTGGGTTGGGTTGGTGTTGTGATGTGTCTTTTTTCTTTAATTTTTTTCACCTTGATTTAGCATTAAGTGGGTTGCAAAGTGGCTGAACAAGCATGCTAAGAGAGCGGGGATCATAAAATCATAGAATATCCTGAGTTGGAAGGGACTCATAAGGATCATCAAGTCCAACTCCTGGCACCATGCAGGTCTACCCAAAATTTTAGACCATGTGACTGAGCGCACAGTCCGATGGCTTCTTAAATTCAGACAGGCTTGGTGCAGTGACTACTTCAATGGGGAGCCTGTTCCAATGTGCGACCACCCTCTCGGTGAAGAACCTCTTCCTGATGTCCAGCCTAAACCTCCCCTGCCTCAGCTTGATACTGTTCCCGCGGGTCCTATCCCTGGTGGTTACGGAGAATAGGTCAACGCCTGCCTCTCCACTCCCTCTCGCGAGGAAGTTGTAGACTGCAATGAGGTCTCCCCTCAACTTCCTCTTCTCCAGGCTGAACAGGTCACAGGGCCTGTTCAGCCTGGAGAAGAGGAGGATCAGACACAGGACATCTCTTTGGAGGGCAGTAACTAGTAGTGACATAGAAATGAAAGGAATGGGTGATACTCCAGAAGGTTGTCTTATCATCTCTCTGCCCCTGCTCCACTTGGGGTCCCTCCCACGGGATGCCGTCCTTCCCCAACTGAGCCTGCAAGGGCTGCCCACAGGCAGCAGCTCTTCAAGAACTGCCCCCACATGGCTCTGTACCATGGGGTCCATCCATCCCTCAGGAGCAAACTGCTCCAGCACGGGTCCCCCATGGGCTGCAGCTTCCCCCAGACCCCCTGCTCCTGCGTGGGCTCCTCTCCATGGGCTGCAGCTCTGGCGCAGGGCCTGCTCCTGCGGGGGCTCTCCATGGGCCGCAGCCTCCTCCAGGCCACATCCACCTGCTCCAGCGGTGGCTCCTCCACGGGAGGGCTGCAGCGTGGAGATCGGCTCCATGTGGGACCCATGGGCTGCAGGGGGAGAGTCTGCCCCAGCAGGGGCCTCTCCACCGGCCCCAGGGCATCTTGTGCTGGGTGCCTGGCGCACCTCCTGCCCTCGTGCTGCACTGCCCTTGGGGTCTGCAGGGCTGTTGCTCTCTTATTTTCTCACTCCTCTCTCCCAGCTGCTGTGGTGCAGCAGTTTTTGTTTGGTTGGTTCGTTGGTTCGTTGTTTTTTTTTTCCCTTTCTTCAGTCTGCTGTCCTAGAGGCCCACCCAGCATCACTCCCTGGCTCAGCTCTGGCCAGCAGCAGGTCCCTTTTGGTAGCAGCTGGGGCTGGCTCTGCTCTGACATGGGGTAGCTGCTGGGCCCTGCTCACAGAGGCCTCCTCTGTAGCCCTGCCATTACCAAAAACCTTGCCACATAAGCCCAATATATCGTGCAAGTGTATATATTTACAGATCAAAAGGACAAATGCATACCTCAGTTTGTACAAAGTTGTCTGTTATGAAAACCTGACATAACATATTGCTTTAATAAAAACTTCCTTCATAGCTGGACTGTTGTGGAGTGCTGTTCTCTCTCTGTTTTATATGGCAAATAAAAGATAGACTCTAAACTATTTGCCAGCAGCCAAACTTGGACTGTGATCTGTGTGAGGCTCTTTCAAGTTGTGTGTTAGTACTCAGAACTCTTAGATATTCATTCTCAACCTGCACAATGTGAAAAAATAATATCAGTAATTTTTAAACGATAAATCACACATAAGTGAGGTGCATGACTGTGCTCATTACACTATTTATATAATCACTATGCTGTTTATATAATCACACTGTAGTCATAAACTAAATAATTTGGTAAGTATTTCTAGTTGCCTCTGGTGTCAAACCACAACAACAAATCACCAACAACAAAGCAGAGACCTTACTAGTTTTCAGAGAATGGTCTAATGCTCCCCTGTATATTCCTCTTTGGTCCAGCATTTTAGCTAAATTTTCTATTTCTCTATACATCCAGATTTATGATGGAGATAAGCAGTGTACTTCAGGTTTACTGAATTATTTTTCATCTCTTAAAGAAGATCTCACAGGTGAAAGTCTTCTCAAGATACTGCCTTCATTTTCAGGACACCTTTAGGTTCAAATGTAGGACACAGTGAAAAGCAATTTCAACCAAATATTCCCTGCAAAACAGTGTTCTGCCCTTGTATAACCAGACCAAATAAATAAATAAATAAATAAATAAATAAATAAATAAATAAATAAATAAATAAATAAAAGTATGTCAAAAAGAATAGCATGTAAACATGAGATTTAAGTAGAGAAAATAGATTGAAGCTTAACAAAAAAAAATATTTCATAGAACATTTCAAATATACTCAAATCTTATTACATACCTACAGCCTACTAAATTCAAAATGTTTTCCAATCAAGATAAGAATTAGCCCAATTTTAATATGCTACCTGTCTTACCATTTTTTCTTCTTATTGTTGCTGTAATTAATTTTCTTTTGGCACAACACAGAGATCTTTGTGTTTTCATGACCTTAATTAGAAGCAATGAGATTTGGAAAAAAGAAATGACAAAATCTTAATTGTTTTTACAGACAGCAATATAAGAATACCACTATTTTGTGTTTTTTTTTTTTTTTTGGTTGGTTGATTGCTTATTGTGTGTGTGTGGTTTGGGATTTGAGGTTTTTTGTTGTTTTTTTTTCATTGGTTGGTTTATTTGAATTATTTTGTTTTCAACACTCCATTATGGGCAAAGGAAAAGGAAAAGGAAATGTGAATACAAAAGCTAAATATAAGGTCAAAGCAAGATCAAAATCTAAAGCAAAAGGAAAGACTGAGGGAAAAAAAAAAAAAAAAAAAGAGAGAGAGAATGAAAAAGAAAATCAACTAGTGCTTTCAGTTTACTTTATCTATTTAACACGGTGTTTCTCTGTTTTCTTTCTTTCTTTCTTTCTTTCCCTCACATTCCTAAACCTTCAAAACAGGGCAGATTGGGTCCAGGTCTCAGTTATCAGTGCTTTATGGTAGGTCTTCAGTGTGGTAAGTGTTTGTGCTTATTTATTTATTTATTTATTTATTTATTTTTCCAGTGTATACTAGAACCAAGTTATCATTGAGGACTGGACAAACGTAGTTCAAGATGTATCCTGTTTGAGCAGTGCTTTCCGACAGAACCTTTCAACCCATAGAAAAATCTTTAATGACAATCCTAGAATTATAGAATACCAGAACAGCTTGGGTTGGAAGGAACCCTAAAGATCATCTAGTTCCAACCCCCCTGCCATGGACAGGGATGGCACCCTTGTTCTCTCTCTTCTTCAGCTGTACTGAACACTGCACCTGAAAACCATCTTTCTTTTCTGTCATTCAAGCCTGCTTGTTCACCCTAACTAATTTTATTTCTTACATCACCAGCAACTACTTAGCTTTTCTGAAAGAGTGCTTAAGCGCCCAATGCTGGATATCAAATCACATCCATGAATTCCTTTGCTGCCTACTAGTCACATGCCACCATAGGGACTGATTTTGCATTAATCTCCAAGCTAGTATTTCAGAGTCAGTTCCAAACTGTGACAACCTTTTACATAGCTTCCATCAGTGCATGAGCTCATTTTCCTGCACCTGAGAGCTTTATGTGTTGTCTTCTATTTGGCTGCCTAAACTGGAAGGGGCATGATGTAAGCAATATATGACACCTGTTGGTAGTTCATGCACAGAGGTCCCTCCAGTGTGATATTAATAAAAAATGAAGAATAATACCTTTAGAAAAGGAACCACAGTTTGTTTTGGGCAAATTAACTTTCCTGTTTACTTCTAAAAAAAATAAAAAATAAAATAAAGTGGGACTGTGAGTTTCACTAGCTAGAATGGTCCCTCACATTAGGTATTGGCATGCTGCTACTCATAAATCCCTTCATGTTTCTAGTACCTTTTGTTCCCTTGGTCCTGTAAAGGCATGGTTCACAGTAATCTCTGCTTTTATTTGTTCTAAGATTTTAAGCGCCTGTAAGGAAACAATTGTTGAAACAGCTATAGAGCTTTCCACCTAAATCTTAGCTCCCATTCTGGCTGACCAATATAAGTTTACTTTCTGTACATGTATCACTTCTGGGCAAATAATCACAACACAATCTTAAAATACTGTTAGCTGAAGCAATGAATTCCAGCTGCAGCACTTGGAACAATTATAGCCAACTTGAATCCAATAATATTACCACTGTCTAACTCAATCCTCTAAACTGATAAGTATCATTTTGCAAATGCTAATGAAATTCATTTGACTATGGCTGTTAATGTGTAAGTTTGTGTGCTCTGCTAGCAATAATGGCCCAGGCAAATACAGAATGAGGGGCTGTGTGCTTACTGTGAGGCTGTTTTGTTTTGTTTGTTCTTTTGTTTGTTTGTTTTAAGGTTACTGTTACACAACTAAAATTTTTTTTAAGTTTTCTGATTTTGTTTTCCCCAGTTTACAAGAATTCTGATGCTCATAAATAGTACTACAATAGAGTGCTAGAATTTCTATCCTGTTATAAAAAGATATGCAAAGCCTTTCATTTTCTTTTCCATTAAATTTGGTCAAAGGAGGAGCCATCCAAGTTTGAAAGAGGGAAAGTGCTGATCTACCATACCTGCACACCCTGAGTTTTTGTCCCAAACCCGCCTAAGTTCCAAATCAAGCTAAGATTTCATGAAGATATATACTTTATATGGAAGGAGGGGAAGGGAAGGGAAGGGAAGGGAAGGGAAGGGAAGGGAAGGGAAGGAAAGGAAAGGAAAGGAAAGGAAAGGAAAGGAAAGGAAAGG
>NC_048926.1:65519895-65592299 GCF_011077185.1 Oxyura jamaicensis
AGGGTCCCTTCCAACTCAGGATATTCTATGATTCTATGATTCTATGATAAGACACTGCTCCCCTGTGAATATGCTCATGTATAAATGATTAGTAGTGAACATTATATGAACATAGCTCAAGTCCAGGTTCAGACAGTCTACAGGTTATTTCATCAACTTGATAACAATTTACTACTTAAAAAATGTGTGTGTGTACTTGAATTATTTGGATTCCATATGAACTGTCCCTGGAAATATTTCATTGACAAGAAAATACCCAAACACAAGATAACTGGTCACGTAATTCAAATTATTTCTTACTGTTTCCTGACGGTTTGCAGGTCAGGAAAAGTAGCTTAAATTTCATTCTAAATAATCTCTGTCTTTGACCATTGAATGCAAAGCTCACCACAAAAGACCAGAGTTGTTTAAAATTTGTTAGATGTTTTCCTGGCAACCTTGTTACTGTTTTGATGGCACCCTTTGTTGGCTTGACTCAAATTCAAACTTTATAGCTTAGCCTCTTTGCCCAGAAGTGGCCTGTACAGCACAGTACTTGCCTTTCTCCATGCTTTGTCTTCACTATATTCCCCAAGAGCTGGTACAACTATGTGCCACTGGCACCCACTAGGGACAGGAAATGTGGTGCATGTACACAGTGCTTGTTTCTCTAATTATACAGTTCTCAAAAGGCTTTGGAGATAGAGATCAGTATTCCTGTGCTTGCCATGGGTGTTGAGAGAAAGTCTAAGTACATCATAGCCATGCAGGTAGCATTCAGATATGTGTTCAATACTATCTGCTGTCCATAAAATTCTATTTATTTATATCAGTGATATCAATATTCTTTAAATTTTTCTATATATGGATTCACAAGTACTTTTTGATGGCTGTCTACTCTGATGTCCAACTAACTTGCCTGTTCTTATCCATATTGTTCCCATAGGTTTGGTGTTTTTTTTTTTAGTATTAACAATCTCACTAGAAAGATAAACCTTCCAAGCATTCCAAGATTCTGTGAAAATTGGCCAGTCAACTCTTTTAGAGTATCCTGTTGTAAATTGGTCAAGTTCAGTGAAATAAAAGATTTGTTCATGTATATTTAAATACACGCTCTTTAATGAAATAAAGAATGTAAACTTTAAAACACTAACAAATATTGTGTAGCTACTGTTGTTGAAGGAATTTCTTCTCTATTTCATTTTTTTGTTTGTTTGAGAGTAGTCAGACCATGGAGGTTCATCTTGCAAGTCTTTCACATTTCTGCTAATGTAAAATGACATAGTCTTTTATATTCCTGCCAAAACTTAAATTCTTTAGTTTATTAAAGCTAGGAGTTTCATCTGTATAAAATGACAAAATATATCACAATGAAATTGTCAGAACAACTATAATGCAAAGGAGATGTGGCTTAATTAGAGCCCTCTCCCTAGATAGACTGAGCTTGCCAATGTAATTTTAATTATTTCTGTCTATTAATTCTTAGATTACCTATTACTATTGCTATATATCATATCAGAAAAGTACTTCCTTCAGGAAGACATTGTCATGTTTAACAAGAAAATATTACCATCATAGTATGAATACCCTTATTTTTAAAATTGTTGTCAATAAGTTAAATTCAAAAATTATTACCAAATAGAAATCTACACCTGATAGTAAGTCAGGAATGGTCAAAGTATGCATATGGAAATATTGATTTACTAACCAACCACTAGAAGTGAGAGGCCACACTCTCCATATCCCAGAGAAAACCTCTGTGTTGCCTGTACTTAAACCATTGAAGTATCTGACTCATTGCCTTTGTTTTCTGACTCATCTTTTTTCATACTTCATGTAGAGGCTGACACCATCTCACTCATTTCCTGTTCTGTTAATTTAATAGACACATTCCAATATCAGCTTATCTGCTGTTTTGATACTTTTACTTCAAAGTGCAAATAGTTCATACAGTATTAAAATTGATTCATAAAACCAGAGGTAATGATTCAGCAATCATTCAGCTAGCAACTTAGCAAGGACAGTCAGAATCATTTCAAATGGTTACAACTCACAGAGGACTGAGAGAATTTGGCTGTGTTTCATAAGTGGCTGGTTGGATTTGGGCACCATAACCTGTGCTTACCTGTTATTTCTGTATTCTGTTTACATTGTCATCAGATTGTGCCCACCTTTTGTCAAGTAGCTGTTGATTTGTCAAAAATGAGAAGCCAACTGATACAGACTGCTACTTTTTCATGCATCTTCCTGGGTACAGTGTCTCTTACTTCAACAATTATTTCTTTGAGCATGGAGTCAACATTCTGTGTCAGATTTGGAGACACTAAGCTCTAACACTGTGGTTTTTAAGTAGTACAGAGAGTAATACCATAATAATAGCAATCATTTACATTATTAGCTCAGAGACCATAAGTCCTATTATAAATGGATGTTCCAAGCTAGACAGAGAGGAGTATAAATTACAGAACAATAAACTGAGAAATACTATAAACTAAGATCTGTGTAACTAGGATAAAATAATCACCACTATAAGTCAGGTAAAAATTTTCAGAAGAAACACATAAAAATACCATAGAATTTTTTAGTCATTACCACATGTGAAATGTAGGAGAGGAGTGAGATCACAAAGTAGTGTGATCACAAAAAGAAATCAGGGAAGAGGCATTACCACAGAGTTCCCCGCTTGATGAGAATATTTACTTATCAAGGGAGATAACACAAGAAATAGGAACTCAAAATAATGTGGAGAGGAAAATAATTTTTAAAAACACCATTTATTGTGCTGTGGAATCACTTAATACTAGGCTTACAAGGGTACTACTGGTTAGATAGCTCAGGGATTTTTCAGAAACAGCACAGGTGAATGCCTTTAAAACACAGAGGATGATCACAACGTGCTTGCCAAAATCTTACCACCTTTACTTACCATATCCTCATGTATCATCCTGTCTTTCTGCCTCTGCACTGGAGATTCCAGGTAATAGAGAGAAATGATATTGTGTATTCCCATATGCACACATATTTACACCAGGTAATACACTCGTGTTAGAACTGCTGGTCTTTTGAGTCCTACAGAAGGTAGCTCCCCTTTCTGCTCCTTCAACAGAGAAGAGACAAATTTGCTTGGCCAGGTTGAATTCTTTGCTCAAATATTTATGTTCTGAGAGCAAATACATAGGCCTAATTTGAGGTATTTTGTTGGTTGGATTCGATATACAGGTAGATGGTCAGGCCATGCTAGATTGTTTGATTGTTTGGTTTAATTGAATTTCAGAGACTCTTTATGAAGCCCAGTGTCAGTTCAAGAAGGGGACTTTATTTTTTATTTTTTTAAGTAACGACTTTTTAAATAGTAAACATAATATATATCAGAATGCTTCAATCAAAGCAATTAATGTTTTAAGTATTGTCTGACTTTGTTGCTGAATAATGAAATGAAAAACCATAATGTTCGTTTCAGTAGTTATGAATATCAAAAGAAGAGGTAATTTGACAGAAGCTATTCATATTTCATTGAGTGTGAGATTACTGAGCAATTAATAAAAGACAAAGACATAATTTTATGCTTTTGCAGATTAAAAAATGTGTAGTCGGTACAAGTTAACAATAAAACTTGCATAATATAATACTAGTATTTGATCTGAAGGGGAACTGAATAAAGACTAGAGGAATGTTAGAAAGTAAATAAGTAGAGATCAGTATGACTTTTGCTAGTACTTTTTCATAACAATATTTGCATTGCACATAAATACATTTCAGTTTTATTTTGACCAGTTAGATTACCTGGCAACACATCTGACAGTGCAAGAAGGAAATTGAAATCAATGTCCAACATCAAATAACGCCAGGAGAAATAAAAATAAAGGGCATAGCATGATACAGAAAGATCTGGACCACTGAATGGATAATAAATAAGAGTTCTGGTATGTAACATTCACAGGTTAAACAAATATATTCTTCAGAAACTTCTGAGATTCATTATTAGCAGTTAAAATGATGGTGAAAGTTCTCAATAGACAGACTTTACACTACCAACCTTGAATATTTTTGACCTTGTGAAAGATTCAACATCACGCATGTTGCATGACATTGCACTTCATGCAATTTTGTAATGAAATGCATTATCTGTATCTGAGACAATGCGTTACTTTTTTGGTTTTGATTTGTTTTTTTCATGTGTTTTCCAGATAAGCAAATAATTTTAGGCACCGTGCCTGATAAAATCTGAATCGAGACAATGATCCAGCTGCAGTGCTTTCAATCTGCAGTGCAAGATTACGCTGCTTTTAGTGAGGAATCTCAGTCTTCTTACTGACATTTTTCCATTTTATGTCAATGAAACATGTACCGAAATTCAAATATAGGATAAACACCTTAATCAGTCTTTTGATTATTCTCTAACTCTTAAAGTCAAAGAAAATTTCACAATTCTAGGGAAAAAAAAAAAAAAAAAAAAAAAAAAAAAAGATTCACTAAAACAAACAGTGAGTTTTCTGTAAGACCACCTGCAAAGGTCTGCATGCAGACTTATCCTAAGATCTAAAAGAGATGAAGTACCCTCAGATTGAGGAGGAAATTGGATCCAGATCTTCTTTACCTTGAGTGAATTCTTTAATGCAATGATTAAAAGTAACACCCCTTCCAGAATTTTGCCCTTTTGGGTTGTATCCATATTTTCTATCTTATCTTTAAAAGCCAGTTTCTGTTCAAATAGAATACAGCAACCAAAACCACACGTTTGTATATGCTACTGTTTTCTCTCTCTCTTTTTTTTTTTCTAAATTTATCTAGTCACATCAGAAACTGCGAAAAGACTACACAACACACACACAAAACAAGTTAATTCTGGTAAGACTTCATCCTAATACTTTATAAATTCCACAGTGAAACTGCACCCTACTGCAACCAATAGCATGAATAAAGGAATGATGCTTTGAAGAACCCTTTGAGAAAACAATCCAGAAATAAAAATAGCTGCTAAAAACCACAGCATTGATCTGAGCAGGACATTCCCCCGATTTGTTAGGCTTCTGCTCTCACTATTTTATTATGCCATTATATGTAACTTTGGATTGTGTCAAGTTATATTATTATACCCTGGTAATTGCATACAGTATATATAGTATGTTCTCCATTCTAAAAAATGTTTGTCAGTAGCTGAAGCCAACAAGCTGTTACTAAGTAAGTTTTGGCACTTTGGAATTGCACCAGCAGCCTGCAATGGGGAGGATGTAGTGACCTCCTGAAGAACACCAGCAGATATGTAGCAATGCACAATTCCTCTGGCCAAAACTGTTGATCTATCTGTTGCTTCCCAGACGGGGAAGACTACAGCTCTCCACACTGTTACTTGGGTGACATCTGACAACAGCAACCTCTCCTGGGGTTGTATCATGTGATAGACCATTGCCTGTGCAACAGCTTTTCTCCAGCATTAGTCCACACATCTATGCTGAGATGTGCTCTACAGTTATAGCAGTAGCATTTGCATGATGTGCAGACTTCAGCAGCAGCCTTCCAGGTCTCTGTTATCATGCAGGTCCACCAGCATAAGGCAGGAGGTCACCCTGCTGGCTGCAGTAACAGTGCAGCCTGGGACACTCTTGGAACAGTGGAAAGGCATCTTGGAAGCAGACGGTGAATGTGCTTGGGGAA
Source organism: Oxyura jamaicensis (assembly GCF_011077185.1). NCBI lineage: Eukaryota > Metazoa > Chordata > Aves > Anseriformes > Anatidae > Oxyura > Oxyura jamaicensis. Next base: position 65,525,530 of record NC_048926.1, read on the forward strand.
TTTGACCTGGGGTTGCCCCAGATCACAGCCAAGCATCAGGATAGCTATATCATCACTAATATGCCTTAAAGATAAATATACATTACTTGCATTCATCTTCATTTTATAAAGAAGTACTTTACATTATAAATTTTAAAAATACTATCAAACAGTAGCCTTTAACACATACCTTTTTATAGGAGGCTGAGTAGACAAAATAGTTAATTTTTTAAGGGTCTTCTAAAGACTCCACTAAAACCTAGAAATTCTACTAATATCCACACACTTGCTAAATATTCATCTTCTCCCAGTGGTATTTTTCACTTATCATGTTACAGAATATTTTAGCACAGAAGACAGATAAGGGATAGATATACATCAAACATAAACTAACAACCATCATCTTATTATTTTCACTTGGTAATATTAATTACAGGACCAATAAATTTCATGTAGAAAGAAAAGAAATGTAAATTGCTTAAATTGTCAGTCCATGCTGCTTAATACATGTGTAACAGATATTACTCTGTAAAATTAAACCCCTTAAAAATACAGAAGAAACTGATAGAAGTAGTGATAATGACTATTTGGTCAACCACATAATACTAATAAATTGCAGGAAAATTCAGCATGCACCATCTAATCTTTTCAGGTGTTTTAAAATCCAGGTTCATTTCAAAACAAATCAACCTGTGTTCTGTATAACAAATTTCGTCACAGGGACAGTGAAGTGGGGGGAAAAAGAGCAGAAAAGCAACTGAGAGTCTGGTCTGGGGAAGTATATCAAAGCTCAAGAAGAGAGCCCACATACACCAAAATGGCAAGTAATATTTGCAGCTAGTATTTCGTAACTTTTAATTGCTAAATCTGGATTTCTGTGAAGGCCTAAATAGAATTTGCACTTGTAAATCTCCTTCTGCTCTTCATAAATTTCCTTCTGCTGTTGTATAAAATTGTATCTCAGAGATACAGGGCTTGTTATTATGTACAAATACCACACACTTGTAGCCAATATACTACAATCAGTTCTTACTACAAGTAACATAAAACAAAAGGAACCTAAATACAACTTTATAGTATTCATAAATATTGAGTTTTGAGGTAGCCTCAAAATGCTTTGTGAGTATGTGTATGTGTATGTGTCACATACAGTTGAACCATTATTTGTTGCATAAATTTTTATTTTCCAGAGATCCTCATTATTAAGGATTTTGTTTTCCCATATTGCATCTGGTCAGTACAAGCAGTACTCAGACCCACAAGGAAAACAGCTTTCTTGCCCTGTCCTGTGCAACAGCACTGCTCAAAAGGTAGGGAAACTACTGGCAGCCTGAGACATCGTTTATTGCCTTTTTTTTTTTTTTTTTTTTTTTTAATGATTATAAAGTTGCTAAACCAGTTTTAGTCTGCACAAAGGTTTACATCCCTTTTGTCTTTGTCCACCTCTTCCCTGTCTTCTCTTAGACTCCCATGCATTTGTTACAGGTGATTATAAGAGACAGGGTTATGTCTCCATACTTTGGAGATGATATTAGGCTCTGTCAAGTGGAGATATGAGGGACTCTAGCACACAGAGCCTCCTGGGATTAAGCAATGAGTCTTTTTACTGCAGAAGCTACATTATAAACCTTCACAGACACAGGAAGATTAATAGTTTAATTATGCTATTAACATGATACATTTTTAAAACGTGCTCATATACATCCAGACATGGCTTTACAAAGAAATAAGGCAGAGGAGGTTAAAAAAAAAAAAAAAAAAAAAAAAAAAAAGTACAGTTATTAAAACCAGAACACTCTGGCTTATCACCTCATGCAAAAAGGCCACTAAAAGACCTCTCTAAGCCCAAGACTGAGTGAAATTATATCATTTGCAGGTACATATTCCACATTAATTTAATTAAATTTAATTAATTAAATAATTTAATTAATATGTTGCTTAAGTGTAATTCTGACTTCCCTATTACATTCACAGTCTGTCAGATGTGGTTCAGATTATTTAATGAAAGTCCAGTATGAATTGTATAGAAATGCTCTCCAAGTTAAATACCTTAGCCAGTGGGGAAATATGCACAGAAAGAAAGATGGCTTGAAACAACATAAGCTGCTACTGCTGATTATTAGATTTATTTATCCTAATATTCTTTCCTAGTAAGAGAGAATTAACAAAACCATGCATTGTGGGTAACTGAATTCTACCTACAAATACAGAGTACTATAAGGGCATATTTTACAAAATGAGTCTATGTATAGATATGCAGTGATATGAAGATGAAAAAATAATGAATAGTAGAAATGACATATTTATAAGCCCATAAATAATTGGAACCAGAAAGCCACAAACACACAAAAATAGTTCCAGACCAACAGTCACATAATTTTCTGCTCAGCAAATATTATACAATTATTTGTTAATATTCACAAAATATATCTCATGGGTTAACACTTGACACTGTAAAAAAATAACTGTAATACTGTCCACTTGTTATGTGATTTGATGATGGTTTGAAGGTAGCTACTTAATGTAATGTAGTTATAGAAATCACAGCAGAAACACTGAAAAAGTTGTCTTCAATTTCTTTGTGTTGGTTTAGAAATTGTGGAAAAATTGTTAATTAGGTACTTACTTTTCCCAAGAAGGTGTAAATATATTTGATTCTGATGGCTGGTTGATTTCTGAAACTGGATTTATTCTAGAAAAGCACAATTACACAGGTAGTAATTGCATTAATACCTGTATGATCTGTACTGTCAGAAGAACAGGAAAAACTCTTTTAAAATAATGGCATGACAGGTTTACACAGGTAAAACAGTAATTCAATCTTCCCAACTAAAGAATTAGTTGCATCTCAGAGAACTTGTAGTGACAATAATAGAGAAAACATTGAATTAAATAATAGTTTTATGTGCACTGTAATGTAATGATAACATTTCAGTTGGCTGTGCTGTTTGTGACTGTTGTGGTTTAACCCAACCAGCAGCTAAACACCACGCAGCCGTTCGCTCACCCTCCCCCCTTCCTCTCTGGGATGGGGGAGAGACGGGAGGAAAACTAAAGCTTGTGGGTTGAGATGGAGACAGTTTATTAGGACCGAAAATAAAATAATAATAATAATATGTACAAAACAAGTGATGCACAATGCAATTGCTCACCACCCACCGACCAATGCCCAGCCTATCCCCAAGAAGCCAGCCCCCCACCCTGGCTAGCCACCCCTATGCATTGTTCAGCATGCCATCAGATGGTATGGAATACCCCTTTGGCCAGTTTGGGTCAGCTGTCCTGGGTCTGCCCCCTCCCAGCTCTTGCTGTACCCCCAGCCTGCCCACTGGCAGGACAGAGCGAAGAGCTGAAAAGTCCTTGGCTTGGTGTAAGCACTGCTCTGCAACAACTAAAACATCTGTGTGTTATCAACATTAGTCTCATCCTAAATCCAAAACATAGCACCCTACAAGCTACTAGGAGGAAAATTATCCTAACTAAAACCAGGACAGTGACTATCAGATGTGGTTGGCAATCACCTTAAATAATAATAATTAAAAAAAAAAAAAAAAAAAAAGTTGAAAATAAGTAGCTGTTAAAATTCAGATTTTATCTCTCTCAGATGTTATTGTGGCAAATGATAACAAATTTCTGAACTAATATTACCTGAGAATTATGCCCAGAAATTCATGAACAAGAAACTAATTAAGATCAGAACTCAGCCCATGTTTGGTTATTTTAAACAGGTTTTCTTAACTTTTGGAACAGTAAAACCCTAAGCAACTTGACTTCACATTCTGTTTTATGTTCTTTTTTAGATATATAAAATACTATAAATTCCAACTGACTTGAAAATTTTCCCAAATGTCAGAGATAATTGCAGGTATAAATATGTACTTGCAACTCTTTCATTTTTTTTAAGCTGCAATCTCATCACCTGTGAAAATCAGAGCTGAGAATTTTCCAAGTGAGTACTCAAAATATTTTCAGATCATGATATTTACAAGACAAAAAAAAAAAAAGTCCATTGCTATATCGTGTACTAGCACCAGTAACCAAATCAGCATAGTTGCTAAAATGGCAAGCATAACGCTGACAGCTGGCTGACAGCAGCTACTTATAATTTAGCATAAACTATTGCCGTTAGCTGCCCAAAGCAAAGAAACAGGTTTCACCAAACCTGGTAATAAATGGATGTATATAAAAATAAATAAATAAATAATAAAATAACATTAACAAGCATTGTGAAATACTTAATAAATGTCTGCAGGCCACATCTTGCAATCAAATTACCATGAGAGGAATGGAGAAAATGTAAGAGAAAGCTTACTGCTGCACAGGTACAGGTGCTCTCTGCAGCACATGAAACAACACACCGCACTAGCAGCAGGTGCTGCCCTATCACATGTTGCGCACAAAGGTGAAGTGAGCATGCATGGCTACTGTGAGGTAGGTGCTGTGAAACATCAGGCCACCAAGGTAAAAACAGCACATGCTCTCTGCCACCATAATACCAACACCATGCAATGCAAATCTTTGTTGGCCACATGTTCGGCAATGTGGTAATCCCTTCTTGTTGAGTTCCCAGTCACAACCCTGAAATGAATGCTCCTTCCACATAGTCTACTGCAGTAATATGGCTAAATGCTTCCTAAAACCCATTTCTTACTACAATACCGCTCAGTAAGTTGACAATGTAAAAGGAGGCATTCTTAGGGATCATGGGGTTTAGCGGTAATTTCTGAAGTACAGTGTATTTACATGTCTGTTTGAAGAATGGTAATAGATTCTTGATGTGGTATATTTACCAAGAACATATAATGGCCAGTGGGCATCAGCAATACACCCATCAGGTAAAGGTCTCAGGCATAGAAAAGAGAAAAGAGATCAGCAGGCAGAGACTATAACGATGAAGAAAAGTGGTAATCACACCATGCCAAATAGCAAAAGTTAAAAAAAAAAAATCAAATAAAAAATAAAAATAAAGAAAAAGTGTAGAAGCTGACAGGTATTTGAACAAAGCAGCTGGACTTCACATCACTTTCTTAATATCTACACCCAGAATTGCAAAGCTTATTTTATTATTTATTTATTTATTTATTATTTAATTTTATTATTTGTGCATTTTATGCACAAAAGCTGTTAATAAATGTTGGCAATCCATTTTCCTTCTCATAAGCTCAAACTGATTTTTCAGTTTCAACAACAACACGGTTGTTACTGTTCACAGTGCACAGTTAACATGGCACCCTTGTGTACTGCATAAATTTGAAGACTTCCTTGGCCTGCCTTGTGATTCTACATTTAGGGACATGCAAACAATCTTTCCGGGAGTGCTAACTGACAGCACAGTTAAAAATACTGTGTGAGTCTCTTGCTATAATTTAAGAGCTAAAAAGGTAGCATTGAAGAAATATCTTCTTTTTCTCGCTTTGTCAGCTCTGTAGCTGTCTCTTTCCCCAAGCACAGACCTGATCCTTCATGCTGTAGCTGCATGATCACAACAGAATAGTAAATCTCTAAACCCTCTGCTTGTAAAGGAAGAATGAGGGAACAATTTGCTCTGAAATATGTTTCTGGCATGAGTTCAACTTGCAAGAACAAACTGGGAAGGTGTTCACTTTACAAAGAATAAAGGAAATCAAAGCAGCAAACATCAGACCATTTGAGAAGTCCACTAAGGCCAAGAAGAAAACAATATATATTCTCTGCAAATCTCATCTGGAGAGTTTACTTAGACATATGTAGGTACACCAGCTGAAAATGTAAGAAATTCCATTAAAAGTCAGTTACCGAAATTGAAGTCCAAAAGAGGTTATCTCAAGAGAGACAGCAACGGGCCAGCCTTTTGCCATCACTGTTTGACGATTTTTTGTACATACATCTTTCTGAAGCGATTTGCAATTTTTTTGTTTCCTTCTCCTTTTATCTCAGTCTTTTGTGAATGCATCAGGAAATATATATATATATATATATATAGTATATATACTTTATATGTATATTATATATTATATATATATAAATGCTTCAGAAAATATAGGGGCAATCTGTTACTTTACATCTACAGCAATACTGAAGACATCCATGGAAATTTTCCCAGGTATGCACATAACAGAAAGAACTTTAATTAGTTTAAACTGGTGACAGTCTACTAAATCTATTAAAGCTAAAGTGATTCAACACCAGACAAAAGCTTGCAGCCAGGCCTGAGACATCAAGTATAGTGTGTCACCCATGGAGTATAATCCTGTCTCTTCATACTGCTCAACGGAAAATGTGGGATTTACAAAAGGGTTTTCAGGCTATTCTTGTATTCTGAAGGTCAGAAATCACTAATTTCTGATGTATCATCACAAAAGCTGTCTATCAGTGACTATCATTTTCTATCCCTCACTGCAGTACCTTATGAATTGCAGCCTTACAGAAAATTATTTCAGTTTCCCCTTATTTTAACGTTGAAGCCAAGAAAGTCCTGTTGCGAGTTTCTATGCCCTTCTTTCATTCCAGTGGTGTGCTACAGATGCCAGACATCAGTGCATCTGATTTTCAGACAGTGACCTTGCTGTTCTTTTGCCTGTACCTGTTCTGAGGACACAATCAGACTGCCAAGAAAAACTTACCTTATTTACCTTATTCTAGTAAGAATTTTACCTTTTCCTGGACCTAGATTTTGCAAAATTAAAAAGATGTTTGGTGTGGGTTTTTTTTGTTGTTAGTTTAAATGTTGCTTCTGACTAAAGTTGAAAGCATACATGTGTGCATACGTATAGCTGTTACTTCAGGAATATTATTCATTTTCCAATGAAAAATAAAACAATATGTAATGGATTACCACAGATTTTATCAGAATAGCCTTAAATATTGCTAAATGAGATAGAACATGTACCTCATGGCATATGTTATCATGAGAAGATAAACATTGTACCACCTTGCCTGAAACTAATGATTGTTTCATTTCATCCTTGGGGCACAGCTTATTTTCCAGCTTATTTTCAAAACTATTGGACCTGAAAGAAAAAAAAAAAAAAAAAGAAGAAAAAAAAAATCTTCAGCACTAATATATATAATATACAACCAATTGTTTTTACTGTATAAATGAAAAAGTCTTAGCTCTTAGTTCATTAAAGCAGCCATGGTCTGACAAAGAATATAACCAAGAACAGCAAACTGTAAGATGCCTAGTGATAAAGTATGACTTAATATAAAGGCAATAATAATTAATGACTGTGTTTAGTCTCTAGAAATATTTGCATTTACAGCCAAGGTTTTTGTTTTATCTACATGAATACAGTGGATATACTTGACACCTGATTTTAAGATAATCTTTTTTCCAGCACAGATTTTCTTCATTGAAATACTGGGCTATAAGTTCCTTCTTATCTCAAAGTAATCAGAGGCTGATAATATTTCTCATCCCAAATGAAATCTGGTATAGAAATGTCTAGTTTTGTACTTCATGTCTTTCATACTGCCAGAGCAATTATTGCAGCTTAGAGGTAATCAGCAAAGTACCAGGTGAAAAAGCTGTCGTTTCAGTAAAGAGCTCTGGTGGCATAACAAAATGCAAGGCAGCCATTTCATCAGAGAACACCTCTGCAATTCCATCCACTCAGGCTGTCAATTAAAACATTGTTTTACTGAATACCTGACATCAAACTCATAGCAAAGGAACTGTCTGACTTCAGATTCATTCTATTAAAAAAATTACTGGGTGACACCTTAACAAAAGGAATATTCTGGCACCTGTATATTGTCATCTTCAACATCAAATTGCATAATACTACCACAAAAGTGCTGACAAGTTCTGGTCACAATAATAGAAAAAAACAAGAGCGGCTGACTGTTTAGTTTAGACATGATTCTTGCACTTCATATATGTAATAGTGTCTAAATATAGCTTGAAAGCCCACATTCAATACCTTACTTCCTCACAAGAAAAAAACAGTCTGGGAATTTATTAGACTAATCCTGCCCTAAGTTACACAAACCTCCTGTGTGACTTCCCTCTTGGTGAAAAATGTCTGGCTAAGTAAGTTTAGCAATGGCTTTGTCCTCATTTTAACACTTCGGTTGAACAAAAGGTGAGCTGTTTGCAGGTTTGTTAGGATAAATGACTTCCTGTGTCACCTTGTTATGAATCCCAACTATTTGATCCCAATAGATGTGTCTTCCCCAGATCATTACAGAAAAATAACAATAATAATAATAATAATAATAACATTTAATAATAACATTTAATAATAATAATAACATTGGCCAGATTAAAAGAAATCAAATATAAGTCAAGTAATTATAAAATAAATAAATAAAGCCCACATTTTTAAAAGCCCAGCTGTTAAAATTGATCTTGTCTCAAACATAATTTTGAAAATTTATCAATCTGTACATTTTTAAGATAAACTGTAAAAATATCATTTTCATCTCTTAAAAATTAGAAAAGCAGCCTTAACATAAAAATGAGGTTTTAATTTCATTTTCTTGGCAATTACTTTGTCCAAGTAGACCTAATCCTGCATCATAAAAACAAACTGCAACTGTTCATGTTTATAGACTTGTGTATTGGCAAAAAGAATAATGTTCAGACTATGTATTACCAATGTGCCCAACTCTTTTGGAAGTATATAGAAGAAAGAAAAAGTATTTTCCTAAACAAACTACCTTTCTCATTGAATAAAAAAGAGCTAAAAAATGATATTTAAGATTTCAAAAATACACCTGATCATCTGAAAAAAAAAAAAAAAAGAAGAAGAAAAGAAGAAGAGGAAGAAGGAAAAAAAAATGAAAAAGTAAAAAAAAAAAAAAAAAAAAGGAAAGGAAAAAAAAAGAAAAAGAAAAAAAATGAAAAAGGAAAAGAAAAAAAAAAAAGAAAAAAAAGACGAGTTCTTATACATCCCAAAATAGTTATTTCTTGCAACTTTCAAGTGAAAGACTCATTAATTTTATTTTATTTTTTATGAAAGTTCCCTGATTCTTAGCTTGCTAGTAAGATTTTGTCCAAGTAACTTAAGCTCATTAATGGCTACTAATGAAATCATTAACATACATAAAAGTTGTTTAGAGTATGTACCTACCCAGACCTGAGAATATGCTACAAAAATATACTACAAAAAAAAAAAAAAATCTAAAACAAGCCCAGTACATGTAAACACGGAAGGTAATTTAGCTAATTGCCACAGTGCTGTGCTTGAGAAAGCTGTCTGGTATAAGTCCGGTCAATGGAGAAAAATACCCCCTAAACCAACAAGGTTTTGATCTAAAGAGTGATGAGGAAAGTCCAGATGTATCATTCATTCTGGTTCCTATTCTAAAGGTTTTACTGCAAGAAGTAAAAGCATGACAATCACAGAACAATATAGCCTATGAATTTTGTCCTGAAGAAATAGGAGAAATGATTCTCATAACGACACAACAAGACTATTATGCAAGATGGATTCTACATGTGCATAATGTTATAATAAAATTTTACATGTGAACAACAAAGAAATCTTTTGGGATGCAAATCAAGAGCTATCCAGTCAATATAACCTAAATTTAAAGGAGGAGAAAAAGGTTTCTGGAACATAAGCCACTGGTGTTTTCTAATAAGAAGCCCAAAAGAATGTAAAGGCGCCTTTGAAATACATGAACATCTGGACCTTGCTAATTGAAAACAATGTTACATAAACAAGAAATAAAAGTTTTCCTCTCTGTTTCATATGTCATTACTAGAGAGAAATCAATTTTCTTGACACAAGAACATTGATGTAATTGATAAAACGTTAAGCTGGCGTATTTCACCATATGTGCTGCTTGGATCTGATGAAGTTTCATCTGCAATAAAACAATAAAAGCTACATTCTGCCAAGGCTTTAGAGGGATGGCAAGTTCAAGGGCACTCTGCAGAGTTTTCTTGGTGAATCTCTGTATATTTGTGAGCCAAATATACACAGAGTAATGCAGAGTGTTTCCTCAGAGTTGTCAGCAGCAGAGCTTGTTATATCCAGCAAAGAACTAGGGAGTGGCCTACTCTCACTAATGAGGCACTAAGTACTATGAGTGGTGACAAAAAAAAAAAAAAAAAAAAAAAAAAAAAAAAAAAAAAGATCCTACAGTGAATTTTCCATACAATTTAGGGAAAAGAAAAGAAAAAATGTTTCACAAACTTTTCTCTAGGCTTCTGTAATCTCTTGGTCTTGTTTATCTCAGACTCAATTAGAAGGCAGGAGCTCAACATTCCCACTTCCTTCCATCAAGTTATCACTCTATTACCCATCTTCTTCACTTTGCAGAAGGTGCAATAGCATTTACCTGTTCAGTCATTACATTAATCAGAGGATGCCCCTCTGATTTAGCTTACTACTAGCCTCTAGCCTGCTTGCTTAAAAGTGGAAGGGGGGAGACAGTGACAAAACAGTAATGGTTTGTAGTTTCCTTGTTTATGTTTTGAATTGAAGACCACTCAGAACTCCACTACTTTCTGCCAGTCAGAGAATGAGCCAATAACAAAAAATATGCTCTATTATTAAAAACAATGATAAGCTTTTAACTTTGAGAATCCAAGTAAGATTGTGTTAACCGTACTGTAGCTATGGAAACACACTGCTGTTCTTATTTAAAGATATTAATCTGCCCTAATTTTAAACAAGAGTTTGAATATCTATTTTGAGAAATTTATATAACTTCTGAAGAACAACAAATAACTCAGGTCAAGCAGAACATGTCAACAAGACAGTCAGCTAAGGATGAGTCAAATATCTACCAGTCATATTTGTATCATGGGACATTCCTTACATTATACCAGCTGCCAAATGTGTATTGTACTTTAATCATAGAATCATAGAATGCCCTGGGTTGGAAGGGACTTCAAAGATCATCTAGTTCCAACCCCCCTGCCATAGGCAAGGATGCCACCCACTAGATCAGGTTGCTCAGGGCCTCATTTAACCTGGTCTTGAACACCTCCAGGGACAGGGCATCCACAACCTCTCTGGGCAACCTGTTCCAGTGCCTTGCCACCCTCTCAGTGAAGAACTTCCTCCTAACCTCGAATCCAAATCTCCTTCTTTTAGTTTAAAACAATTCCCCCTCATTCTGTCCAAATCTGATTGAGCAAAGTGTTGCTCTCCATCTTTTTTTATAAGCCCCCTTCAAGTACCGAAAGGCCACAATAATGTCACCCCAGAGACCTCTTCTGTATACTGAACAGCCAAACATACTTCCACAACCATATACACAACTTTGTACCAACCATATTTCCCCATATAGACAACTACTATCACTCTGCAGATAACACCATGCTGAAGACAGTAAATGTCATAAATGTCTAGAAATTTTGCTTGACTAGCAAATTAAGCAAAGCTGCATCAGTTTTTTTCGTTCTCAAATAGTATAATGCAGATTCCGTTTTATTAAAGAACACTCTACTCTGAATCAAGAAATAGAATAATATCTAAGAATAAAATTAAACTTGGTGTCTCACTAAAGTTAGAAAAACTCTGTTTAAGCACACTTGCATTGATTTTGATACTCTTTTATGTGGAATCAATATGGAGCATAGAGAAATATGAGTTTAAAAAAAGAAGGATTTAAAATTAAAGGGTGGCTTCTTAATCATAAGACTCAGATAGAATTTAAAAATAAATATATTTGAAGTATTTTAATGGAGGCTGAAATGCATTTTAATTCTTGTTATATGAATACAAGTATCTTTTTTATTGGGATAGTTACACAAGATTTACAATGTGTAGCATTGTAGCATACAGCATTGTGGTTTTCATTCAAAAGCAAATGATGCAAATTCACATCTAAGCACGCATTGTGTATGATGTATGAAGTACCTGAAGGAGCTGCTTCCAGCTTCAACAGTATGTCCCTATCCCTTTCTTCACTGCAGCTTAGCTCTGCTTCAATGACTGGGTGAAGGAGAAGATAGGCAAGAAGAGCTCTATAGGCTGTGCCTGATCTTATCTCCTTTCCTCATGACGTTGCCAGGGGGTATGTCAGCAGTTCTAGAATCTTCCTAAACACAAACACTGAATCTCACCCTTAGTGCAGACTAGAAAGATAAATAGCCTCCTTCATCTTGGAAGGGGAAATGAAATAAAGGTGCTTGCTGTCATACAAACAGAGTAACAAAACCTTTAGAAAAACATTAGAACAGTGGAAAAATGGTAGAAAAAAAAATATTTTCCTGGTATTTTATGCATTCATTTTTTATTTGTTACTTTTGATCTAACATATTCTAACTTTGTTTTCCTTGTCTAAAACTGCTACTATAAAGGTGAGCCTACTGTAAAGTAAATTAGAGTAAGTTAGAGTAATTGTACCAGATCAGAATAAAGACAATGGGTAAAGATTACTAGAACAGCCTATTTATCTGACTCCAGTCCTTTGAGGTTTATAGACTTCCTGAGCTGAAATTCATTTACATTGAATTCAGTAGCTCTCAATGGACTGACATTCCTACAAATAAGTGTGAGTGTTTGTTTTCTTTTGTTTGGTTTGGTTTTGTGGGTTGGTTGGGTTTTGTTGTTCTTGTTCTTGTTGTTTTGGTTTTGATTAGATTTTTTTTATTATTCTTTGTAAATAAACAAAACCTAGCATCCTGATCTTCTAGAATACCTAAAAATATTATTCTCACACACCACCCAAAGTTTTTCAAAACTTCTGTTTATTTTCTGTTTTGTTTGTTTGATTGTTTGTTTTATATATATATATATGCATATATATATATATATAATTTCTATTGAACAGTTTAATTTTGCAAATTGATTGCCAACCAATGACATTGTGGTGGGTAGGCCAAGCTGGCAGAGACAAGCACCCACACAGACTCTTAGTCACTCTGCCCCAGTGGGACAAGCAGAAAGTAAGAACAGGAACCAAAAAAGGTCATGACGTTTACAATCACAGGCAAAACAGACACAATTCTGGGTATTTGACTTAAACACTTAATCACTGTATTGGATATTGTAAACAAATATACAAGCATTTAAACACACCTTTCCTCCTCTTTCCCAGGCTCAGCTTCATTCCAGACACCCTTTTTCCTCTTTCTTCATGTCCATACCCCTCATTATCACCACAGGTTATGCACAGTCCCATCAGTCATGGGTGACACTGGAGTTTGGGATAAGGGCACAGCAGTTACTCTCTGCTCCTCTTTGTTTCTCAGTCTTTTTCTTTGTTCCTCATTCCTTACTCATTTGGTCTTCTCCAGTATGAGTCCACAGGCTTTACAGTTCCTTTGGGTGTGCCTGTTCCACCATGGAATACCTATCATTTTTCTGGTCTTCCTGTTCCTTTCTCTCAGTGTTTATCACCATTTCTTAGATGTGTTTTAATGCCACACAGTCAGCAGACGGCCTCAGCTCTGTCCTGCAGTGGGCCTCCTACAGAGCCAGCTGGAACTGGCTGCATGAGAAACACAGAAGATGAGGAAGACTTTTCAAAAAGGACCCCCAAATTCTTAAATTATTTCAGCAACTGTCTACATGGGAATATAGACATCATAATTTGCAGCAGACTGTTTCCAATAATTTCTATTCATTATATTTCTCTAGCAATTTTTTATGACACATCTGAAATCACAGAATGGTTGAAGCTGGCAGGGACCTCTTGAGATCATCAGGTTCAACTACCCTACTCAATACAACTCACCTAGAGCCACTATCCAGACAGGTTTTAACTCCAAGGACCCACAACTTCTCTGGGAAACCTGTGCAGTGCTCTGTTAAAATCTTCCAAAATATTGAGAGTTGTTTTTTTTCTCCATGAAAACCCAACAATTTTACTTATTATATATTCCAACAATTCTAGAATGTATTAACTAAGCAGTCCTGAGAGGCTTCTTCTCATCGTACCTGTAGTAGAAACACGTTTCAACTCCACAGCTCAGAACCTGCAATTCCATTGACCAGCCTACATTTCTACATAAGTGTTTTTGCCTCACATCTTATTCTGTCAGTTGATCTGCAACGACACACTTCTGCTTGGTACTTTATGCATTGTATCTATTTGAAGTGAGCTGATCTCTACAAAGACTGCACTGGTAGTCTTTCTTAGAAGTGTATTATGTGTTTTTTTTAACATTCATAAGACCCTTACATAATAACAAAAAGACAGATGAATCATCTGTTTTCTAAGATTTGTAAGACTCTGAAGAGAGTTAGGGGCAATGACACTTTCTATGTTCTTACACAGCATATAATGCCTGTCAATGTCTGTTCATGAACATCACTAATTCTTTTTGACCTTTATATTTGTTTCCTCTTGGCTGGCTCCCTGAAAACTATATGTATTTTTAATTCAAGTACTGCAAAAGCTTTTGCAGCCACTCAATTTATCATGATATACTTTATCATCTTAAAGATTTTCAGTTTATGTTACCTTAACACAATATCTTGATAGTGTTATACCACAAAATATGCTTTGTGTATTATAAACTTTTGTTTATTTTCTCAAGAAGATATGCTGATTTAGCAGTGTTAGCTAGTAAAAACAAACTGAAATGTATTTTATTGTGGCTGTCAATAGTGAAAGAAATGAAGTCTGAGTAGATCATATATTAATTTAACAGAACAGAGCCCATTAATCTCATAAAGCCACTAAAAGAAACATACTTAAACATACTGGTTCCTTGATACCAAGCCAAACTAATCTGAATATCTTTCTCAGTCACTTCTCTGGTATAAAAATTAGGTTTTGTTGAGATCATATATTTTTGCATGTATAGTTTAGTCAACACTGGACAGGAAATTTTTTTCCAGTATGTTTTCCCTTTACAAGTCTTTAAACTACAAGTTTGGAGCTATGTAAATAATTTCACCCTGAGGTGTGAGGTTGGCAAGCCCAGGCAATACTCACAAAAATTATGAAAACATCCTCAGTAATACAATATTCTTATTTTCTCATAATATGTGTACATTTAAAGCTATGCAAATGAACAAAAAGAAAACATTGGAAATATTGATACCCCCTTCACAGCAATGATCCATGGGACAATTTAGCTTTTTAGGTATGCAAATCCAGAGCATGAAAAACACAGAAGACTGTGAAGGAAAAAATAAATAAAATTACATAAACACATAGTTTAGCAAAATATTTCAGCAAATGCTGGCTTTTTCAAACTACATATGTATAATGCCAGAGAATATGACTGACAGATTCCCAGCATACTTATATTCCACACTATACACAACAAGATGTCAGGAGAAATACTGCATTTTATGACTTGCTATTTCTTGGATCTTTCAGATCAATTTGATCATACTAGCCCACGCTTCCATTAATTCAGATTATTAAGCAGATATCATCAGTATCTGATGCATTATAGTCATTTGGCCTGTAAATAGCTAACTAAGCTTAAAAGTAGTCAGGCCTGGTCTCAGGATATACGAAATTACTGAAGTCCCGTTTTGTAGAAGGGAGATCATAAAATCATAGAATCATTAAGGTTGGAAAAGACCTCCAAAAGCATCTGGTCCCCCTACCACCACTAAAACAAGCCCCTAAGCACCATGCCCAACCTCCCCTTAAACAACCATAGGGTCGGTGACTCCAACACTTTCCAATGCCTGACTATTCTTTCTGAGAAGAAATGTCTCTTAATTTGCAACCTAAACCTCCCCTGGCACAACTTGAGGCCATTCCCTCTTGTCCTATCTCTAGTTATCTTTGAGAAGAGGCAGACCCCCAGCTCCCAGCTTTCCAGTGGTTGTAGAGAGCAGTAAGGTCTCCCCCAAGCCTCTTCTTCTCCAAACTAAACAACCCCATCTCCCTCAGCTGCTCCTCATAAGACTTGTGTTCCATGTCCTTCACCAGCTTTGTAGCCCTTCTCTGGACACACTCTAGGGCCTCAATGTCCTTTTTGTAGTGAGGGGCCCAAACCTCACACAGTACTTGAGGTGTGGTCTCACAAGAGCAGAGTACAAACATCTCAGCATCCTCAGGTGGATCCCGTCTGGCTCTATGGACTTGTAACAGTCCAGTTAGAGCAGCAGGTCTCTGTTTCTACCTGAACTGTGGGGGGTTTCTTCACCTCCCCATCCCAGAATTCCAGGTTGGGAGGCTGAGTACCCTGAGGAGAAGTGGTCTAGTTAGTAAAGACAGATATTAAGAAGGCATTAAGAACCTCAGCCTTTTCCTTATCATCAGTAGTCATGTTCCCCCCAGGGTCCAGCAAAGAATGAAGATTCTCCTTGGCCTTCCTCTTATCATTAATATATTTATAAAAATATTTTTTTTTATCTGTAACCATAGTGGGCAGACCGAGCTTGTGTAGGGCTTTGGCCTTCTTGATTTTTTTCTCTGCATATGCCGGCAATTTCCTTCTACGATCCCTGAGTTGCCTGTTCCTTCTTCCATCAGACACAAACTCTCTTTTTCCCAAACATGGAAGAAAGATCGGTAACAAAGTTTTTACGCTTAACCTGATACTTTTCAATGCAGCATAAAGTTGAGAGTCTAACTAGCTTATCATTTGTGCCCTCTAAAACTTCCTTTCAGACGAATAGGATGGTTATTACTGAAGGATTGCTACAGTCCAGCAATGGTTTACATCTAGACAATTTAACATCATGGTAATCAGTAAGTAACTGGTACTTGCATTACTCAGTATAGAATCGTTATATAATAACAGTTAGTGTATGCTTTTTTTCACACACTCCTTATCACCCAAGGGAAATGCAGTCTGTTTTGAGCCTTCTCCCCTCAAGGATGATTCATCATTTAAAGCAAAAACTGAATAGAATACTGCCACTTTTTCTTGTATATTTATATACACTGGAATTTCTATTAGCTTATTCTAATCATTTCTTGTCCTATGTAGCCATAGCTAGAGGCAAATAGACTACATTGCTGTTAAAGTATAAGGAGGCTTGTGCTTGAAACAGGGACCTTGCACATAGCTGAGAATGCAGTGCAATGTTATCTGTTATAAACAAAGTAATTACTGTCCCAGAAATAAATGTTCATCTAGTGTCTTCTAAAATTTAACACCAGCAGATAGTATTACTGCAAGAAACTTAAAAATATGTAGGGGATAAAAGTTAAAAGACAGATTGTTAACAGTTTCTTTTACAGTTTTTAAATTAAATTATTTTAGTTAAAAACACTGACATTCTAGAAGTCTTTAAAGGGTATATACACATTTGAACACTAGGATGAGAGTATTTGCTATGTTTTTCCTTCTTCTGAAGCAAATTTTCCTAGTCCAGTAATTTAAGAAATATTATCAGCACAAGAAAAACAAAAGCAAAATTTATTTGTGGCTTGTAAGATATTCCACTGGGTTTACATGGCAAGGTTTTGGTAGCGGGACACTGCAGGGGTGGCCTCTAAAATGAGCCCAGGAGAAAACCAATGTTAGATATGAACCTGTTTCAACCAGCTCCAAAGGGACCCCCGCACTGGCCAGAGCAGAGCCAATAAGCAATGTTGGTTGTGTATCTGGGAGAGCAGATTTTAAGGGAGGAAAATTAATTAATTAATTAATTGATTGATTGATTAATTAAATTTAAAAAAAAAAAAAAAAAACTGCCATGCAACAGCAGCTTGGACAGTGAGGAGTGAGGAACAGCCCTGCAGCCCCCCCAGGTCAGTGCAGAAGGAGGGCAAGAGGTGCTCCTGGCACTAAAGCAGCAGTTCCCCTGTGGCCTGTGGAGAGGCCCCTGCTGGAGCAGGCTGTCCCCCTGCAGCCCATGGGTCCCACATGGAGCCGATCTCCACGCTGCAGCCCGTGGAGGAGCCCCCGCTGGAGCAGGTGGATGTGGCCTGGAGGAGGCTGCGGCCCATGGAGAGCCCCCGCAGGAGCAGGCCCCGCGCCGGAGCTGCAGCCCATGGAGAGGAGCCCACGCAGGAGCAGGGGGCCTGGGGGGAGCTGCCACCTGCCCGTGGGGGACCCATGCTGGAGCAGTTTGCTCCTGAGGGATGGATGGAGCCCATGGGACAGAGCCATGTGGGAGCAGTTCTTGAAGAGCTGCTGCCTGTGGGCAGCCCCTGCAGGCTCAGTTCATGAAGGACGGCATCCCGTGGGAGGGACCCCACGTGGAGCAGGGGTAGAGAGTGATTGTGACAGAGCAGCAGAGATGAAGTACCATGGGCTGACCGCAGCCCCCATTCCCCATTCCCGTATGCTACTTGGGGAGACAACATAGAAAAGGATGGATGAGGGGAAGTTTGTTTTAATTTGTCGGGTTTTTGTTGTTGTTGTTATTTGTTTGTTTGTTTCTCACTGTTCCAGATTGTTATAAGTACTTAATAAATTTTACGATTTATTAAAGCAGACTCCTTTGAGTCTGCTTTATCTGTGATGAGAATTGTTGAGCAATGTCACTGTCCTTATCTCAACCCCTGAGCCTTTTCCATTGTATTTTCTCCCCCTTTCCCTTTGAGGAGGAGGAGTGAAAGAGTGGTTGTGGTGGAGCTAAGCTGCCCACCTGAGTAAAACCACCAAAGATATCTAGGTTAGTGGAATGATATAAATATTCACCAGGAAACATATATATATAGTTTTTATTATTTATAATAATAATAATATATATATAATACATTAGTACAAGCCAACAAAATAAAAATTCCAGAATAAACTAATCCAAAATAATTATTTAAAAATAACATTCATTATTAGGAAGGTTCTTAATATTGATTAGTATGCAGCATTTCATGTTTTACAGAAGTTGATTTTGGAAATTACAGCAAATTCTTGCATCTGTCTTACGTGCTGCAGGAATTATTCAAGTAACAGAACATGCAATTTTTGAATCATGCAGTTGTCCCCATAGTAACATGCCTATCTTTATAATAAACAAATTTCCTATGGTACTTACATTTATCAGAAAATGAGCTCTATAAACTTTATTTTACATGAAAACATCCCACATCATTTCCATCTTCAATATTTATTGTAGAAATCTTTTTTTTTTTTTTTT
The DNA here is from genome assembly GCF_011077185.1 of Oxyura jamaicensis. Taxonomy (NCBI): domain Eukaryota; kingdom Metazoa; phylum Chordata; class Aves; order Anseriformes; family Anatidae; genus Oxyura; species Oxyura jamaicensis. The sequence goes on from NC_048926.1 coordinate 65,544,399, forward strand.
TTTTTTTTTTTTACCTGAAACTGAAGACTACTTTCATGATATACGCCTTGCCTACAGCAAGTTCCTCTTCCACATAGAATAGAACTTTATTATTTTATTTTACTCATGTAGCACATGGAACATGCTAGACACTTGCAGAATACCATGTTGGGCCACAAATATGCATAGTTTAAAGACTGCTCTGAAAGAAAATAGGTAATTTTCCCCTGTCCAGTAACAAGTCATAGAATCATAGAATAATTTAGGTTGGAAAAGACCTCTAGGATCATCTAGTCCAACCTTTTACCTGCCAACTTCACCATTAAAGCATATCACTAAGCACATCATTATGTGTTTTTTGAAGACCTCCATGGATCATGACTCAACTCCTTCCTTGGGCAGCTTGTTCAAATACTTCACAAATCTTTCATTTTAGAAATTTTTTACTAATATCCAACCTAAACCTCCCCTGGTGCAACTTGAGGCCATTTACTCTTATCGCTTGGTTCTTGGGAGAACAGACTGATCCCCACTTCTCTATAGCTTTCTTTAAGGTAATTGTAGAGCACAATAAGGTCTCCCATGAGTCTCCTTTTCTTAAGGCTAAACAACCCCAGCTCCCTCAGCCACTCCTCATAAGACTTGTACTCTAAAACCTTCACCAGCTTTGGTGCCCTCCTTTGCACATGCTCCAGTACTTTGCTGCCCTTCATGTAATGAGGAGCCCAAAACTGTACACAGTATTTAAGAAACAGAGCCATGTACAGAGGGACAATCACTTTGTTAGAACTGCTGGTCACAATGTTTCTGGTACATGCCTGGATGTTGTTGGCCTTCTTGGCCACCTGAGCACACTGCTGGCTCATATGCAACTGGCTATCAATCAATAACCTCAGGTTCCTTTCTGACAGGTAGCTTTCCAGCCACTCTGCCCCCAGCCTGTAGCACTGCATGGAGTCCTTGTGCCCCAAGCGTAGGACCTGGCACTTAGCCTTGTTCAACCTCATACAGTTAGCCTAGGTCCAGCCTTTACAGAACCCCCTGCAGAGCCTATATAAAAATTTAAAACCTATGTATCTCCTTTGGCAAAATCTTTATTTTCTTGATGAAAATGTAGTTGCCAACTTATTTTTTTGCCCAGTTCTTCTGGTTTTCTCAGAGATATTAGCCAACACATCCTCATTTTCCTGTTTATGTTTCAATGACTTTTTATGTTTTGAATTGGTAAAAACTTAATGGTAAAACACAATGTCTTTTTCATTAACTGCTTTAATGTTTAGTTAGAGCAAACAACAAAAAAGCAGTCTTAAATAGGCTGAATAAACACTTCCTCCTTTCTCCATTACATGGCTCAGCCATGTCAGACTATTAAGGTTCTACAATCCTATAGCTGCCCAATAACTCTGAAAGAAATTTCCACTCACATCAATATTTTGCATACTTCTGAAGGCATGAATGTTCAGAGTCCATGAAACCTACATGTAGGAAGTTGGTCAAGGTAGCAAATACAATCAACAATAAGGTACCTGGAAGTCTAAAATAAGTGAAATATATCTGTTTACTCTCTCCTTTAAGATATCTGCTATGGCATCCCAAAATTTTAGGAAAGTTTTCAGATTTTTACCAAATTTATTGCAAATCTGTGGTTTGCTTTTAAATTCAGATGATACTCCAGATTTTAGGAGAAATTGGGAATTAAGGTTATTCTGGGATAAAATGGCATTTCCAAATTTACTTAATTTGGACTTAATTATCCTGCATTAGTAAAATTACTCTGTATTAGAATTGTATAAGTCTTACAGATGCTGAAGAGATTTTAAGTATGCATGTTTTATCACTGTGAGTGTCCTAAAAATAGGATACCCACTCTACACCGCAAAAGAAAACATGAATGAAAAATGTGGCAGTTACCACTCAAGACAAGAGCCTTTTTACGTTGAATTGCTTCAACTCCAAAGACTTTTTTTGTTATTAATGTTCTGACATATTTTGCTTGTGGGCAACACAAGTATAAAAAAGAATGTACATATCTGTGTGTGTTACATGGAGAGTGTAACAAAATATTGCTGAATCTGAGTTATTGCCTGTATTGCCTGTATGTAATATATTCATTGAGTTTTGGCTTGAATTAATATGTCATAGATGGCTCTTTCTGTTAGATTATTATTTTTTTTTCAGTATCTCACAAATAGATTAAATCATTATACAAATTATTTTCTAGATCCTACTTTTAATAAATGACATCCTACATACCTAAATTCTATCAATTCAATTTTTTGAACACTTCTCATTATTTAAGTTTTGAAGAATAATAAGCTGAGAAATTTCCCAGCACATACTGGTGTCCATGTACACAGAGATTTTAAATTTTTCAAATAATTATATATATTGAGCATTAGTTTATTACATTTAATTCACTGAAGCCAATTATCACACAATAAACTTTTCTAGCAAAAATTCAATGAATAAAGTTACTAAGATCTCTAAACACTGTCTGCTTTCCCAATACTCTGTTCACTTTTCACTGTTCATTGAATGTCACTTTTAATTGTTATATCAAAAATTAATATTATGTAATATTTGTAAAATATTAAATTAAAATATCACTCTTTCCAAAGATAGAACATATTAAACATGAACATGAAAGAAGGATCTTTTCCAGAAGGGCATACATGAGCTTTTATTTTACTTACATCAAATTCTACTTTTAATGTTCTTTATCTTTCTATCTAGTGCAATCTTTTGAAACACATACCTAAAATGCTGTCTAACATTTGCAACAATAAGGTTAGTAAATTATGATGCCTCAAGATGGTTCTAGATCATAGATTAACAAAATAAACCAAGATTATATGACAAGGTTATTCATTCAACTGAACCCTTTCTCTTGTCAAATCATATAATAAAAGAAAAAAAATAATAATAATAAATAAATAAACTTGTATAGGGACCTCTTTGTCCTGCATAAAAGGAAAGACCATTGGCAAAATCCAAGGAATTTTTTTCCGAGGTTTCAAGTACGTTCAGCAAAATATACTGTTACCCGTGTTCTTTGGAAATCAGTCTCTGTTCTGAGAAAACTATAAAAATGTCATTGTGGGCTTCTATATCTACATTCTCATTCATTTTGATTTCAACAGCAAATAAGTGTTATTATAAAGGGAAAACTACTTTTCTACTTTTTCTACTCTATAAACTCAATTGGCTGAAATGAGTCCTCCCACCATGGGCACCACCATCCCAAATAAATCATGTTGTCTGCCTGCAGAACAGCCATACTCAGTGTGTGCACATGCAGTGTCCTTAGGGAAGTACAGACAATACCTTTGTCTTCAGAGCATAGCCAAGACAGATGAAAAACCAGAAACAGAACTAAATTGTTAGTGATATACAGGATGATGGGCTGGAATTCAACTTATTATCTCCTGCCAGTGCTCTCTCTGCCTTGTTAGGTAAACTAAATGCAGCAAATCTTACTTTTATAACTGAAATCTGCAGGTATGTCACTGAATACCCAAAAAGATACATTTGCTAGATAATAAAGTCTCTCTCTTATAATCATGTTTCACAGTTGTGCCACATATTAAACACAGACACAGAACTTAAAAGGTGTTCTAGTAAAAATCAGCCATGAAGGGTACTGTACTTGAAGAATGTGGTTGCAAATTCAAAGTCAGAACCTATAGACTCAAGAACAGCCCTGGGCTTTTAGAATTGAGCCCAGATTAAAACCTGTATTTTCTATTTTCCCTTTTATCAGTAGTTCTTATTTGTGTTTTCTCAGATAACTGAGTGCCACTAAGAGCAAAATAACTGAGTATGAAATATTCTGGGTAGGCCATACAATATAATCCTATTTTTCAAGAGCAAGTTTCTCTTACAGAAATACAACAATGAAAAATGAAAAACTGCCTCCTGGAAAAAGACTAATACATAAAGGTATGACCAGTAAAGCTCAAAAAGGTCAGGTGTCCTGAAAGAATGAGACCATATCAGTAAAATGACCAACAATAAATCAATGGCAGGTGCTGCAAATGGATTTAAAACCCAGCTCTCTGTGTAATCTGTCAACAACCAGACAGACAAAGTTGGCAGCTGTGGCAGGGACAAGAGGGAATATCATAGAAGTGCCAGTTCCATATCAAAGTACCAAATCTTACATGTCAGATGTAAAGAAATGTTCTCATGTTAAGAGAAATATTTCATACTGCAATGGTCTTATTTAGCATTTTCTGCTCTTAACTATGCAGTCTGCTGTTTGAATGCAGTTTTGAAGATTTCCAGACTTCATATTTTCAGTGTTCAGAATAATAAGCTTTAGCCATGTTACAAGAAGTGCAGTGAGGAAGCCAGTTAGGTTCATTTGGTGTTGAATAACCTGTTTCCGAAAATTACAGACAGCTGTATGCAATGACTAAATTATTCACAATGCTAGTCAGTTTGCTTCCTATAATAGAGAGAACAGTGGTCAGCAGTAGGGATAATTTAAAAGCTATTATGTAATTATTATTCACTGCCACTTTAATTGCATTCTGCAGAGAACATAATCATTAGAGCAAATATGCATATATTTTGGAGGGAAAAAAAAAAATAAATAAATAAATAAAAAAAATAAAAGGAGAGATTAATATAATCCAGCTTCTTCAGTCTCCCAAGATTTTAAACACTGCATCAGCTGTCAGTGTAAACCAGTCTCCAAGTATGAATGGGAGTGTGGAAAGGAAACTCAAATATAGTCAGCTATCGTGGCTTCTCTGTCTTCATTTTTTCAGATGTATTCAGGCAAAAAGAAAAAAAGAGGCAAGGAAGTGATTTCATGACCTTGTAATTCCCAGATACCAAAATAATGATTTAATTGGAGCACTTTATGATGTTTTGCAGTGAGAGGAAAACTGAGTCAAGGATTCAGAAGGTATTAAGGTAGCTCTCTTTTTCCCAACCAGGGAAGCTGGGGCTGGTTTACACCAAAAAGAGGCTCCATCTGTTCTGGTTGTAGCAAATTAACAAAACTAAATTAGTGCCTAGACTGAGAAAAGTTCATTATTATCTTGCTCTAATATTGCAGAAAGAGAAGGAAAGCATCTGTTATCATAAAAACTTTTCAGAAGCTTATTCTTCTTTTGTATATACTAACAAAATCAATAGACCATTGAAATAGTAAAAATGGGTGTAGCAGACAGATCTGATAAAGCTCATTCACTACTGCCATACAAAGTAGGAGGTAAAAGTAACTGCCTCTGGAAGAGCCATGAAGTACCTTACAGTACTTCACATCTGAAAACTAACCTCAGCATCTGGTAGTAACACGCTGCTGTCAGTGGTGTTAAAACACCTACAGAAAAACATCCTAAAAATGGTCGGTGCCATGTGAAGAGCCGTACTACAACAATCTCTTCAGTATTCCAAGCTTCCTCCACCAGAGGGTTTCAGTGGATCTGGAGATCCCACCAGGAGTATGTCCATTCACAAGACAGTCTTCAGGCTCTCAGCAGAAGCTGATGTCAACAACCGGGAATAACAGTCAACAACAGATATCCTAAAGTAGCTGCTTGGATGATGACCCAAGAGCAATTTGAAAATTTAAATTTGTCTTTTTAACCACTTAGAATTCCTGCCAAATTTGAAACTTATTGAAGTCAGCCTTTTTGCAAACAGAACTAAATGGCTAAACACTGTTTAAATGCAAATCTGGTGTTTACTCAGATACTTCACAGATCTTCCACTTCCAAGAGCCTTCCATTTTAATACCCTTCTCATTCCCTGATTTTTACTGCATTTTACTTATTTCCGTTATGATAACTTAGAAAACTTTTGTCATTAACTTATTTTTTTCAGTAAATATAACAAAATAAATAAAATTTATATTTCTATGCAGAAATGCCTATGAATAAAATCTATCAAATTAAAATTTAAACAGAGACTAAGAAAATTTAAACATTTTCAATGGAATCTGGTAAGTAGATGTCTATTCCCCTTAATTAGTTGATCTGATTCTCAGAGCAGCAAAGTAAATAGCCTAGCCAGTAAATTTTTTTTTTTAGCCTCCTGGACAGGGAATGGAAAGACATTTACTTTCCAATACAATATATTTTACTTATGCTGCAAATTTAAGATCTATTCCTCCAGATTTTCTTTTTCAGTTTAGTTACATAAAAATTGTTGAATTAAATAAAAAATCTTTTACTTTTCTATCAAATTAGTGTACCACATTGGAAATTCAGTGGTGTCAAGCATAACTTAAAGAATTTTCATCTCCTCATTGTACTGTTACATTATAATGTAATGTTGGTTTACATAGCAAGGTTTTGGTAGCAGGGGCCATAGGGGTGGCTTCTGAAGAATCCAGAAGCCCCATGTCAGATAAGGGCCCCAATGCTGGCCAGAGCAGAGCTGATAAGTGATGTTGTTTGTGCCTCTGTGAGAGCAGATTTAAGAAAGGAGGAAAAAAAAAAATTAAAATAAAAAATAAAAAAAAAAAAACTGCTGGGGAACAACAGGTGAGAAACAGCCTTCAGCCTTGCAGACACTAAGGCACCAGAGCTAAAGTCCCACATTAACCCATGGTGTACCATGGTGGAACAGATCTCCACGCTGCAGCCCGTGGAGGAGCCCCCAGTGGAGCAGGTGGATGTGGCCTGGAGGAGGCTGTGGCCCATGGAGAGCCCCCGCAGGAGCAGGCCCCGCGCCGGAGCTGCAGCCTGCGCTGGAGGGACCCCACGTGGAGCAGGGGCAGGGAGTGATGGTGAAGGAGCGGCCAAGACAAAGTGCCGTGGGCTGACCACAACCCCCATTCCTCCTTTCCCTGTTATAATCACTTTATAAGCTTTATATCATTGACCACTCAAATTAAAGAAATACTGTCATTGCTACACAATGTCTTTGCTGTGCTTCTGGTCAAACATACCACAAAAGAAAGAAAGAAGCAAGAAGACTATGGATGGAAAAGATGAAGAAAAAAAAAAATGAAATAATAATAATAATAATAATAAAAAGAAATATAGAGGCTAAATAATTAAACTAGAGGGAAAAATGTTTAATGTAGCAAAACTGTGATTTTTAGTGGCAAACAGAAATTGTCTTGACTATACTTTTTGCCCTTACCAATAATTCAGCAATAAAAAAATGTTTTTTTTACTATGAATTTTAATTAAAATAATCAGTTAGTGAGGACACAGTTATTGCTACTAAAAGTTTTTAATATATTGACAGCTACAATCCATAAGTCTTAAAGGAAGAAGTTACTGTGTACTGGATGTAGATGAATTAACAGCACATTAGCAGTTTCATAACACCTCCATGATACAGTCATCCTTATGATCAGTAAGATGCTTTGCTCCCACACTGAAAGTTTTCTGACACTTCATGTAGATTCAACATACTCACAAAATAGCTCAATATTTACATTTTAACTTGAAGATTATTATCTTTCCTGTCTGCATCTCAGCTACCACTGTGCTTCCAAATGGCAGACTGGAGATGGTAACATGGCTTTGATTTATATATAATATTTATATATAATAATCACTGTGCAAACAGACTGACAAAATCCTCAATAGAGACAAGTAACTTCCAAAGACATAACTGAGACATTATTCACATCTTAAAATATTTTTTCTTAACTTGTACAAATTGGTATCTGAAGAAAAGAATAACTATAACACTACATAAAAGTGTTTTATATATAAGTGTATATGCATACATACCATACATATATTGTATACAAGGAATAGTGAAAAAGTGAAGAATTGATATTTACAGGCAGGATCTCAACATAGAAATTGTACATATACAGTTTGTACAGAGAATGAAGTTTAGCAGAGATTAGCTTCCATTTGGATTACATGAAATCAAGAGAGGAAAGTATACTGTTTTGGGTGTAGCTGCACTAGTCAGAAAAAGAGTCAGATTTTAGAAAGCTAACACAAGTTAAAATGTTAAATGTTTGCTGATAAATAAAGGCAAAGTGTCAAGAAACAGGAAAGAATTATAAAGAAATGTAAAGAAAAAAAAAAGTTAATTTAACTTATTAAAGAGGAATAAAATTATAAAGAGAAATTACAGATAATACATATCTCTTTTCTCTTTTTCTTTTCTTTCCCACAAATCAGTAAACTGCAGCCCAGATTTAGAAATCTAAATCTAAATCTGATTTTTGTTTACAAAGTACAAAAGTCAGGTTTACAATAACAAAAGCAGATGATTACCTAGGAAATATTGACATCACACCAATGAATGTTTTTGAAAGGTCAGCGAATGTTGAACTTTTTAAGATTTCAAAACCACACAACTTAAAGCCAAGAGTGCTAAATATCACCAGAGCTATATGGACGTTAAAAAATATTGAAATGCATATTAGGAGTGGGAGATATTTGGTAATGAGATCTCCAAGAAACATCACTTGTCTTTGCTTCTTCTGCCCCCACCCCCCCCCCCAAAAAAAAAAAAAAAAAAAAAAAAGTAGGGATTTAGTCAATCTGTATTGATTAATCAGTCAGTTTTAATCACAGAATCACAGAATCACAGAATAGTCTAGGTTGGAAGAGACCTCCAAGATCACCAAGTCCAACCTCCTACCTAACGCTAACAAATCTTCCACTAAACCATATCCCTAAGCTCTACATCTAAAAGTCTTTTAAAGACCTCTAGGGATGGTGACTCAACCACTTCCCTGGGCAGCCTATTCCAGTGACTAATGACCCGTTCAGTAAAGAAGCTCTTCCTAATATCCAGCCTAAACCTCCCCTGGCGCAACTTTAGCCCATTCCCCCTCGTCCTGTCAGCAGGCACGTGGGAGAATAGACCAACCACCACCTCGCTACAGCCTCCTTTCAGGTACCTGTAGAGTGCAATAAGGTCACCTCTGAGCCTCCTCTTCTCCAGGCTAAACAGTCCCAGCTCCCTCAGCCACTCCTCATAAGACTTGTTCTCCAGACCCTTCACCAGCTTTGTAGCCCTTCTCTGGACTCGCTCAAGCACCTCCATGTCCTTCTTGTAGCGAGGGGCCCAAAACTGAACACAGTACTCGAGGTGCGGCCTCACCAGAGCCGAGTACAGGGGGACAATCACTTCCCTCGACCTGCTGGCCACGCTGTTTCTTATGCAAGCCAGGATGCTGTTGGCCTTCTTGGCCGCCTGAGCATACTGCTGGCTCATATTCAGCTGACTGTCAACCATCACTCCCAGGTCCTTCTCTGCCAGGTAGCTTTCTAACCACACATCTCCCAGCCTGTAGCGCTGTTTGGGGTTGTTGTGCCCCGGGTGCAGGACCCGGCACTTGGCCTTGTTGAACTTCATAGCGTTGGCCTCGGCCCATCGGTCCAGCCTATCCAGATCCTCCTGCAGAGCCTTCCTACCCTCGAGCAGATCAACACACACACCTAACTTGGTGTCGTCTGCAAACTTACTGAGGGTGCACTCGATCCCCTCATCCAGATCATCGATGAAGATGTTAAAAAGGACTGGCCCCAGTACCGAGCCCTGAGGGACTCCACTAGTGACCGGCCTCCAACTGGATTTGACTCCATTCACCACAACTCTCTGGGCCCGGCCATCCAGCCAGCTCTTAACCCAACGAAGTGTACGCCAGTCCAAGCCAAGAGCAGCCAGTTTCCTGAGGAGAATGCTGTGGGAACAGTGTCAAATGCCTTACTGAAGCTTAGTTCAAAATCATAAAAGACAAAATAAAATACCTGGGGAAAACCTAACTTTAATAATAACCAAAATTACTTTCATAAAATATCATACTTTATACTATTAAGGATATACCCATGTGGTCACTTAATATATATATATATATATACACAAATATATATATATTATATTATATATAATTTCTTGGTGACATGGCATAGTTGTTTTTACTTTATAAATTATACAAGAATTTAGCAAACATCCACTTCTACACTTCCTAGAACTGAATTCTCTGACTCAAAAAGTCTATTTGTGAAAGATTAAAAGAAAAAAAAAAAAAAAAAAAAAAAAAAAAAAACACCTCAGTATGGCACAAACATCAGCAAACCAAGAGAGATATAATCCTGTTTTTTTTCTATCACCCTCTTACACCATTAATATCCTAACACCACTCAACCCAAGCTGAAATGAAGAACTGCTGGAGCAAGAAAATTGTCCAGACTTCCTTGCAGTGAAGTCATGGCTAGATAAACAGGCAAACTTTAAACACACAGTGATACTTTGGAATTGTTGTATTGTAAAGTATTTCAGAAACAAGAGTGAACAAGTAAGAGTTTGGATGCTTATGTATTTTCCTTTATCTGAAGGATTTAAAGATTTCTGTACGATGCTGTTTTCAAGTCACCACACATTTCACAAAGTCAGAAAAAGTTATTCTCCGTGTCTTGAAGCTTCAAGGGTCTAAAACCATTTTGCTCTCTACCTGTCTCTGGGATGTCACCTGGGATAACATGAGCTTCTTTTATGCATTTGTGCTTCTCAGTGAGATCTGGCTGAGCCAGCTGGATTTTATAAATCATCACAACATTGACAGCTTTCTTCCACTCTTCACCCTGCACTGAAAAAAAAAAAAAAAAAAAAAAAAAAAAAAAAAAAAAGTGCTTGAGCATTTTCCAGGATAAAGCAATTTTCTACTCCATCAGCAACAAAGATGTGGTTAGCTTCAGCATAGTCTACACTGGGGAGAACTGCTGCAAAACGCTGCACAAATGAAAGTGGAAGAAATACACCTGACTGCTTTAAGCAAGTCTCAGCAGGCAAACCAACCCACTTGGTGAAGATGAGGAAAGGTTACTGAGGAGCACTCTTCAGGATGGTTCTCCGTAATAGTCTTCCAAAAAGATGTTTAAAATTAATGAAAGGTCTCAGAGACAGGACAACCAAAATACCTGCTCATCCCACCAAAGGCAGTGTGTTCTCAGTGCAGACTGAACTATGTCAAAGGCAGAAAAAAAGACTAAATATCAAAGTGTGACATCACTCTGTAGAGGGGCTTAAGTGGGGGGGCAGATAAATAAATGGACATGCTACCGTAATAATAACAATATCAACTATAATGAGAGGCTATTCTAGCTTCATTTCTCAAAAACCAAAATGTTTTGTGTTGACTTTTTTTCCCCTGGGGTTGTTTGTTTTTTAGGTATAATAAAATTTAGACCTCCAAAGAAATTGCATTTTACAAAGTTGTCATATCAGGATGAACAAAAAGAAAATTACCAAAACAATGACAGCGTCCTCAATATATTATTTTCAAACTATCTATTTTGTGTTGTGGGTGTGTTTTTTTTTAATTGAAAAAGGACGAACAGGTTATAAAGGCATACCATGGTTGGTGCTGACAGACTTACAAACTAAAAGCATGAATTCTCTCTTAATATAATCATTATTGTGTTATCAAACTTCAGAAGAGCAGAGAGTTCATTTACTACAGAATAATATTAGTAGAGAGCCAGACTGCCTTCGAGGACAACAACAAAGCAGCCCAGCTCAGCCCCTTAGCCCTTACATAAAAGAAAACAGGGATGAACAGAGGCCTCATCCCCTAAGGGCACAAAGAAGAAAACGATCAGCACCCTGATAATTAACATGCAGAGAGCACAGGCCACATCACCTTGCAGTCTTACTGATGTCAAAGGGAGCATCCATTAGAGATAAGCATCAGAGCCCACCATATGGTTTTCAGACACTGATCACAGTCAGGATTTTTTCTCTGGGTTTTTATACATCATTTCTTTACTACAGACACTGTGGTGGGGACTTGCTAACTAAGGCTGCCTACTGCTTATAGCTTCTATTGTCTATATCACTTACAGAAATCGGAGTACAATAAATAGTTCTATTTAAGCTGCCTACTGCCTTCCAATGTACCTACAATGTATATTGTATTATTAAAATGAGGAAAAAGAGTACAATATAGAAGCAATAAATGAAAGAGTGAACAGATTCACTTTTTCAGTGACTAAGACTGTATTAAACCAAACACCAAACCAACACACACACACACACACACAAATAAAAATTAAAAACAAAAAAAAAAAATCTCCTGCACAGTATTCATAGTCAAGGCAGTAAGAAATAGGTGTTTATGTGTGTGTACCATTGGTAAATGAAAGAAAACAGCATAACACAATACTATACATTATTAAGTGGTAAGAGATAGTTCTCATTACCTGATATATTCTTTATATTACCCAATGTTCAAATGCAAATGAGAGCAGGACTACTTCATGTTATCTGTACTCTTCAACTATTTTACTAAGGTGTTAAAAGCTTACTATCTTCTCCATACAAGTTATTTGAGGAAATGGTCCTTCTGAGGAACACGCATTCAATCAATACTAAGACAAGGACAGAATCATTGCATAACTTCAAGTCCAAAAACTCTTTAGGAGGAAATGAAGTTATATCATTCCAATAGCAACTGTTTCATTTGTCCCCAGAACAGTCACAGATGTAAAGTTTATCCGGCTTGATGAAATGCCCCAAATCCAATATTTAATATATTATATACAATTAATAGGTGGTTTCTTTAGACTGTTTAATATTCTATATTTTGTTTGCGAGACACTTTATATGTCTTTCAATGGTGTTTAGAACTGTAAGTAGCTACATCTTAGCCCAAATTTTTGTCTTCAGACAGCAGAAAAAAAAAATCCTTTTTTTTTTTTTTTTTTTTTTTACTTACCTATTGGGAAATTTTGCAAAGAAACAGCACAATATACATCTGCAAATTCATAAGAAAATTCAAATCCATACATCCATCCTTTTCAAATTGCACATATGGGTAAATAACACTCAGGTCTTGGCAGAAAGGAAAGGTAATGACCATGCCTATTATTTTTTCAAACTATAAATGACAGGGTGAATATTTATTGTTGTTTTCAGACGTGATAAAGATGATCCAAACTGCCCAGAACATTCATGTGCAAGCTGTCTTCTTGAATCCAGTTATTCTCTGCAAGAAAAAAAAAAAATCAGTAGAGAAATAATGTGTAATCCCAGGTGAGAAATTCCAGGCCTTGTCCCATAGAATATACATCACAACCTCTTTCCAGTTTAGAGGTAATAAAGTGAAATCAAATCACATATAGATTGTATAACTTGTTAAGTACCTTTGCTGTAGCAACAGACTAATTGCATGACAGTTGTTTATTTGATCTTTGCTTGCAAATCATAAATGATTTCAGATTCAAGTAACAACTTACGTCACAAATATTAACTCCTCAGATATATGGAAAAGCACTTTTAGGTGAGTTGGTATAAAATTAATTAGATGTCAGTTCATGGATGTTAATATTTTCCTTGTTTTTATGTACTATTTCCTAAATTTAAACAGTAAATATAAATTGTTTCTAGCAACTCCCACATTAACTAGACTATACTCTCCAGTGCTTCAAAAATAGAATCTATCATCCTGTAGCACATAGATTTTTCTTAAAATGCACTTATAATATGAAACAATAGAATGTAATTACTTAATTCTCTCAATTAAGCAGAAGTAGTTGCATCTATCACCATAATAAGATTATGAAGCTTTCTGTAATGCAATGACCTCCTTTTAAATACAGCACTAATGTTTTGATTGGAATATGACAGTGACCCAACAGAAAGTTTATAGGTTTTCTGTAGTCCTCCAGGAACAAATGTTAGGACTAGAAAATTGTGTCTTGATAGGCTGGCTTTCACAGATTCTTTTACTGGGTAGAAACTTCTTCCATATACAAGGTTGTATCTTCCCTGGGGCCAAGTATTATTTTTAAAGGTTAACTAGCAGACAGGTATCCAAAATATTTAATACTTCCCTGACTGAACAGATAGTCATATCAGATGATTCCTGTGAAACCAAAGTCTAATCTGTTTATTTAATCTGACTTCAATGAACTATGAAGCTCTGGGCTATGCGGGTTTGAGGTGATGGAGTATGAATTGACTGGATGGTAGGCAAAGGAAAATGGCAGTAGAATGAACAAGCTGCAGACAAAAAGAAGAAAGAAAACAAAGAAAATAAAAAGTGTAAATTTGATTTCATTTTTCAATCTGACGGAAAGTTATATAATGTGACTTTCTCAGGACAGATCAAATGTGTAATTCCATCATAAGTTATTGCCAAGGTAAGATGTTGAAGCAAACACTTAACTCTTTTATTAACTTGGTTTGCATTTGATGTCCTGAGTACCAGGATGACAGACAGATATTTGTCCAAGGCTTAGGATCAGGATTTTTCCAAATGATTGTGAAGAACAACTGTTCTAAAATACCCAGATCTTTGAAAAATCATAGAACTGGAGTTAAGCATAGCTACTTCAGCAACTGTCATCCCACAAAACATAAAATATTCTATCAGTTTGGTTAATCTCAAATGGTTACTAACAGCATACCCAAAAGCACATTGGTCATAGCACAGAAACCGAAGTATATGTTAGATGGATCTTTCAGCAGCTTCAGAATATGACTCAGTATCCAGTGTTACAGCGGTTCTTCCATCTGGCAGATGTTTCAGTATTTCTGATACAAACATAGAATGTAATCAATAGATATTAATTATAAAAGCTAAGCAAAATATTTATTTGTTTGTTTGTTTATTTACAGCCCATATGTTTTCTTCTAGTATTTGTCAAGTAGTCTGTCTTTTCCCCCAAGTGAGCATATTACACACTTGCATCTTACTCATTACTGAATTCTCTCTTTACTTCCACTTATGATTATTTTTTTCCAAACCATCATTCTTCTTCAGACATCACTGAATCTGTCATATTATTTCTGTGTGGCAAGGAAACTACACAAGTATCACAGGAAAGCCTTTTCCTGATTTTTCCATGATTTTTCACCCAGAATGTTAACAAAATGAGACTTTTCAATTACATTCAGTGGCAATGTAGAGCACAATATGAAATAGTAGTGATGCTACATCATTAAATTTTCAATTGCCTGCAATGTTAGAGAATGGAACTGATTATAACAGATACTCAGCCAACCCCAAAGAAGAGCATGACAGCCTCAAGAGTGGCCAGTACTTACTGCAACAGGACATTAATCCTTTCAGCAGAAGCTTTCATACACATCAAGTATGAAAAGACTTGGTCAACTTGTACTGGAAAATTGAAGATGAATCAGCTCTATTTTTACAGCTTTAATTTCATTCCCCTTAGAGATATGTTTGCATGATATGTTTGTCCTTTATTTTAATGCATGCTAAATATAAGTGTTTACCACAGGCCTATGGCTTATCTTGAACTGCTTCTTCAGGACACTCTGTGTATGGTTTGTTAACGAAATAAGTTGTGTGTTTGTGTGTAACACATCAGTCTTAAATCCTCTCTTTTTCCTTTACCACCAGTTTTACATCAGAAGTGGGACAGCTGCATTTGTAGTTTACCATTTGTACCGTACCAGCACAGTCCTCCACTTGGAATGCTCTCAAGCTGAACCTACCTCTTTTTTTATGAACATTTTCACCGTTTTTTTTCCTCCCTGGAAATGGCACCTGGAAAACACATACACAAGTAGTAAACTATGGCAGAGTCTTTCAAACTGATTGAATGAAAACACATGGTAGTGATGTTGGTGCAAATACATAGCTCCTGCAAGTCATCCTGACAGAGTCAAGAAAGCTGGCACAGTCATTGCTAAGAGACTAGCCCTGCCTGTAAACTGTACTTCATTATTTCTCATTCAGCTCTGCACCCCGCTGGAAAAACAAATTAATTGGCCTTTTAATTTGCTCTGAAACTGTTCAGAGATAATCTGGCTCTAAAGGAGTTTTTACTCATTTACTCCTTTGCCATTTACTGATGGCTCATCCCATTAAAAAAAAAAAAAAAAAAAAAAAAAAAAAAAAAACTTTGTCATGAAAAAATAATCAGAAATAAAGCTACAGGGTTTATTATACTGGTAATTTTTAATGAAATCTATATATACATCCTTAGTTTTCATTCATATCAATATCTTCTAGTAAGGAATTTCAAACATTAATATGTAAGAATCAGATAAATTCATTTTCTTCTTTCTGTCTTACTTTAGTTTCAAGGGGTTTCCATGCCAATATACAAAAATGCATTAGAACATGGAATCTATTAAGATGAGACTCCCTTTCAAAATCAAGGATTCAAGCAGGTCAAACATTTCACGGGTATTAAAGTCAAATGTAAGCAAAGTGACATCAACAATGTCGAATTTTTCAGTGCATACTTGACGTCTGTCTGTGGGGTTTTTGTTTTTTAAAGTAACAAATTCACAATCAAATTCAGGAAGAGAATGTATACAGGTTCAAAAATTTTTAAACTATTAAAAAATTAGAAGATTTGAATCCAAGATTTTGTAAGTGAATTACACATTGATAGTGAAAGCCCGATATCCTCCTGCAGGTTTAATACAAAAACTTCAAATATTTAAATACCTATTAAAATACATAATTGTCACCTCAGATCTTTTTTCTTCGAAAGATATCTTCAAGAGGTAAATTTGATCTTTGTGTGATAAAATTGCCTTCCCCCAAAAGACAAGGTATTATAAGACAATTAGCAGAGCACTCCAGCTGTAGCTTCTCTTTGATAAAAGTAGCATCAGACTAGTATCAGACACAGCCAAGAGCCTTGCCAAGTCCATATCATTTGGTAATTCCTAACCTTAGCTTTGAGCAAGCTAGTTCAAGTACTGTGCATTTGGACTCACTGTTTAGACCACTGTTCAGGGTAATTTTTGTGGGTTCTCAGATCCCTTCTTGAATACAGTGACCATAAACAGTGTCTAGTCATCCTCTTCATAGCCAGTATCTGTTTGCTTTGCTGATAACATGCAATGCTCCATCCCAAAACTGCAGTTCACCAGTCCTATTTTCTCTCTTTTCTAAATCACACAGTTCAGACAGGTAGTCTCAGACTCTTTTGGTCTGAGTCTAAGATGAAGAGAAGATATTCCCAAACCTCTCTAGACTGGTTTTCCTCTTAGTATCCTTTAAATTAGAGCACAATTTTTCTCTCCTTCCCACTCTGGTCCACATCTTACTAGATTCTTTATTCTAGCCTGCTCCTTTCTTAGCCTAAATTTTCTTCCATTTCCCTCCCTCTCTGATGAGCCAGGATGACAAATGGTTTCATTCTATGTTGTCAGAAAAGGGTCTTCATTAATGTGCCAACTTTTCTTTACCCTGCTAGTAGTCATTTCAGGGAAAACCATTTTGGTCATGATTGGTCACTGTGTGATGACAGTACTTGGGCTTTCTGGAAAACACTAAGAAACTGGGAAAGGCATTCAGTGAACAAAATTTCCAAGCCAGTGTTGAAAATGCCAATTTGTGGTGTTTAAGACAAGCCTGGATAGATTGTTGCATTGATGGCAAATGTTATGCCTGGAAAATTTGTCACGCGTTGTAAATGTCATGGAGTTATGCCTGAAAAAGCCACACTGGCACAGTTCAGTGCAAAGCCTGGAGGTGTGGTAGCATATTCGCACACACACACACACAAAAATAAAAATAAAAAATAACAAAAGCATTCATTTAATTTTTAAAGTACAATGACAAACAGTATTTTTCCCTGTTCTCCTGAACAGAACCAGTTCGGTCATTTGGGGTTTCCAAAACAAACTAAGCACAAACACATATCTAGCATACGAAAACAGACTAACCATAACAGATAAGCAAATCGTAAAGAAACTAAGACAGTCTTGCAAGATGTTAGGAAGATATAACAATTTTCATTCCCAACAATAAATGTAATGAGCTACAAATGGAGTCCACACAAATATACTTTATGAAGCCTGAAATGGCACAACAGAATAATGGCCATGTAAAAACACTCAGACTAGGTCCTGAGACAAAACAGCTGAACCAACAAAGCACTCAGCTTTTTTCACAGAATCACAGAATCACAGAACTGTAGGGGTTGGAAGGGACGTTGAAAGATCATCGGGTGCAACCCCCCTGCAAAGCAGGATCCTCAGAGAAGGCTGCCCAGGTAGCCTGCTCAAACTTTTTTTTTTTTTTTTTCTACTCAAACCTTTGCAATGCTCTTTCTTCAGTCTAACTGAGGTTTTAGGCAGCACTCCCATAGTCCCATAAGCATGCCCAAGCGTTGCACTATAGTTCATCTGGAGGCTGATGCAGGGCATATATTTCTGAATGCTCTGCAGCTTGGTGCCAAGACAAAATGTTTGTCCCATGTCATTAGGAGATTGCATGTGGAAAGCCAGGTAATGACAGCCTACAAGTGGTACCCGTCTGGCCTGGACACAAAGGTCTAAAAGTCCATTCCTCCCTTGGCAACCATACACTCTGTCTGCCAGCTGCACAAACCACTGTCTACCACCAAGTCTGCCCTTTTATTGGCAATGTCTATTTATAAATAGGGTTTTTCCCATTCTTCAGCTAAATTGTTCCTATGAGACAGCTCTCAGCCATCTTCTTCATGCGCAGACTTTCTCCAGGCTACAGCACCAGGGCCTCAAAGCCTGGTATGAGGCAATGAGTTTGTTCCAGAAAGCCTAATTCACAGCTAGCCTCCTCTTCAGCATGACACAGTAGGCTAGCTGAGTCTTCTCACGCCCATCTGCTCATTGTTGGTGACAATCAAAGCACAAGACCAGAAAAATATTCCTTCATTAATCATTCACAATGATTACAATTTCATTCACAATTTAATTTATCAGCCTCCTGAGAGTTGTTTCCCATATTCTGTGCATATAGCAGGAAAACTGTAATTTGCATTATAAAACTAGATTTTTTAACATTTTGATAGTTATGAACCCCAAAACCAAAGAAATAAATAATTAAAACACAATGAGGTATAGATTAAAACACCACTTTAAGCTGACCAATTTTAATTCTTGGATAATAAAGAACATTTATATCAGCTTGACATTTTAGCCTTTTTAAGTAATTTCATTAGAGCTTTATAGTGTTGTAGAATGGTTGTCTTAGGGTAAGGTTGCCTAACTGTAAGAAAATTTTAAAAGTCTTAATATCAGCAAGAGTATGCAATTTCATTTTTTCTGAAATTTTCAAGTTGAACAAATTTTGTCAGCCCACCAAGACACTCCATTCTTTATAGCATGCCTTTGGGCTGTAGAAATAAAAGAATTAGCACCTGTAAGACAGTAATTCTATGGGGGTTGTATTGTTTTGTTTTGTTTTGTTTTAATTAGGATAAAATGGTGTGGATAGTGTGCAATGTCTGTTAATCCAGTTTAAGCATAGCACAGTTTGTAATGAATGTATTATCCAAGGGCAGCACAAACTGACCTACAGTTACCTTATTTTTTCTGGAAGCTTTTCAGCATAGAATTGACTACTTAGATAAGCTTCTGTTGAAAAGAAAGAAAATAAAATAACAGTAATACATTTTCCACAAATTCTTCCAGCATCAAGTAAATATTAATTCTCACATACACTTCTATGAGTGCTGTCTGATTGCTCTCTAAACACATAAAATACTATGTGTTATTCAGAGACCCTGATTTAGCATACATAAAATTTCCTACATTATATGTAGGAAAACCATATGCTGTAATTAGAACTTGAGTTGTGCAGAACTATCACATAGCACCAGCAATCTTCTGTGTATATATGTAGTTTAACAGAAAATTTTCAGTAAATAATATGTTAGTTGAGCTGCTTTGAGAATTTAGCTTCTTTCTGTGGTTTAAATTTCCTTCTTATTTATGCAGAACATACATTCAGGTCTATCAAATTTCACTGTTGGATTAGCAACTAAGAATTCATAACTTTCCAAATAAACAGAATCATTTTTTCTCCTTGGTTTACTGGTTTCAGACTTTAGAAAGCAAAAAAAGAATACAGCATGCTTTCCCCAATAATTTCTTTCTCATTTTTAAAAAACACACACATACATTTCCTTCATTTGCTCTTTCCACTACATCTGTATAATCAGCACTGCCAGTTCAATTGTCAATCTTCAATTTTATACATTATCAAAAATAACAATGTTTTTGCTGGCAGAATCTATCCTGAATCTGGTAAACAGAAACACTTCTGATCTGAATCACAATTGGATAACGAAGTGTGCCTTTGATCTGAGATGTTGAAAAAAAACAAAAACCATCTCACAAACTGCATGCCATACTGGAAGTCCTTAAGGAATTTGAACTATATGGTCAAATATAGTTATTATATATGTATATAGATATATATATTTGCTATGGTGAATATCTATATAGGAGGACCAACTTGACTGCAGTTTTAACATTTGTGCATATGAACAGACAAAGTAGAAGAGAGGCACTAAGAAAATAATAAAACAAGACACGTCAGAAAAGATAGATGTGGTAACTGAGAAAAGTTAGAATAGAGTGCTGAATACCATTTGACTTAGATATGGAACTACAAGAGAAAATAAACTATTGTTTCATGATCTTCAATTTCCATGTATTTGGTGCTACTCAATGCTTATCTATTTTTGTTGTTTCTGTTGGTGGTGGTGGGTTGATTTGTTTTAGTTTGTTGTTTGGTTGGTTTGGGGTTGTTTTATTCTTTGTTTCTTTCTTTCTTTGTTTATCCTCAAATGAATGGAATTGCAACAAATACTGGACTACATCACTAGATGTTTGATCACATCTTCTAGGCTATGAATAATAAGACCAGATTTTAAAAAGTCTCTACTCCCCATCACTTTTAAGACCCTCTCTGGAACAAAGTGAAGGTCAAGTCACATAAAGCAACAGCTGCCAAGAATTTTCCTGTCTCATCAGTGCCTATGAGCCAGAAGTAATGGTGTGAAGAGCACAGGAGAAAGTGACAATGCAGAAAGGGAAAACTCTCCAGAGAGCAGCACACTGGTCCACAAGAAACAACTGGAATTAACAAACCAGAAATAACAAGATGTGATTTTTCACCTTTTCATATTCTCATAAATCCAAACCATGAAAAAATACCATTACAAAAATAAATGAATAAATAAATAAATAAATAAATAAATAAATAAATAAATAAGAGTGCAATGTAATCTAAATAAAGTCATACAAATCCAGTTTGCATATTAGAAGGAATGACACTGTAATAGTGAAAAGTTACCCAGAATCTTTTAAAAATTTGAAATAGGCATATCAAATCTGCAGATTAGAAGTGTATTGCAAGTTTTCAAGTTCTCATAACAATTCAAGCTTTCAGTTGAGTTTTCCTTTTTTAGGCATAATGCAGTACAGAATAGTACATCAGCAGATCAATTTTGTGATTGGAAACCTCTAAACTTTATACAGCGTGCATTCTGTCATGATACAAGTATTAGTGCAAAGTAAGCAAAGGTGTGCACATACTCAACCTCCATCCTTTTTCTCCTGCAAAGTCCAGTATATCTTACCCCTCAATAAAAGAGAAATGCTGTTTTGTTTAAGGTCTTCTAGACAGTTACATTCTGTTCCTGGCTTTTCTAATGGGGTGAGGAGTACGGACATCAACAAGCTGCATGGTGTGGTCTCTGATTTCTGTAAATTGCAGCCTGTTTGCTTTGTGGTGCTTGGTCTTTTTGGCCTCTTGAAATCTCTCCTGCAAGAATCATTGCTCAGACCTCCTCCAGCTTCTTAACAGAGTAGGCTTTCCTCAGCCTGCCTTTTCAACATGCAGTCTTCTCTTCAGTATGTCCAAAAACGTCTTTTGCTGTTTTTGTTTGTTTGTTTGTTGTTGTTGTTGTTGTTGTTGTTTCCTTTTTGCCAGTTTCTTTTCTTCCCCATAAACTCCTACACCCTGCTGCCAATTTCCATCCATCTCTCCCAAAACACACCATATACTTTTCCAGAAAATGACAGCAATATGATACAAATAGCCTCCTCTGGTCAATGTTTCCTCTTTAAAACAAAAACGCTGAATACTCTTGGTAAAAGGCCTAATGAACCCTACGCAGTTAGTTCTTAAGCACATGAAAAAATACCATTACAGAAATGTCAGCTTGATTTTCTTTAGGCTGTGGCCATGCCTAAGTCTAACAGCAGATGGTCACTTGTGATTTTGTTAGAATGTTTTAACAAAGCCATTACTTGACAAAAGTCATAAAGTACTGATCAAAGCAGACCAAATTAAGTGCTAAATCAGTATGAACTTACTCCATCTGTATTTGTTCAGAACACGGAAAAGTTTTGACATGATTGCTCAGCAAACACTTTCTTCCAGCACCTATTGCCTGTTGTCCCACAAGCATCGTGGCGTTACTGGCATTCCTGCATGATTGACAGGAATGAAGCCATGGGCTCATTCCTAACAGGAACTTTTTTGTGCCATCAGGTGAACTACTTCTGCACATTAATAAGCATGGAATCAGAGCATGTGTTACCACCCTTAAACACCATGCAGCAGCAAAGCATTGCACACTATTGCCCATTGCACAGAATCAAAATGAATTAAATTAGTGAAAACAAATGTGCATGCTATTAAACTAAAATTAGAACAGTTTTACAATAATATAAGTCAATGTTGTTCCTTTTCTAATTTACAGCTGGAGGAGATCATACCCTCTTTTAAAAAATGAACCATATAATAAAAATGTTTTAAGGCCAATGTTGAAAAACCGCTAAGAAGAAACCCATAATAACTTATTGGAAATCTATTTAGCTTTTATTAGTACATTTGTCTGAACGTGTATGTCTAATATTTTTCCATGTCATCATACAATAAACATTTTACAATAAACATTACAGAATAATTAAAGTGTATCAGAAACAAGTTTCAACAGAGAGAAGAAACAGACAACAGCTGAGGATGAGATTCAATTTAGATTTTGCACAGGAAATATATAATATATATATATAGAAGGAAAAAATGTGCTGAGTGTAAAAAAAAAAAAAAAAAAAATGGTTGATTTGCTGATGCCAGATTATGTGCTTCATGAGCAGCTGCAGGATGTACAAAGCAGCATCTAAGCAGTCCCAGAAGTTCTGTCCAACTCTGTTCACTCTTATCAGAACTGACACATCTTCCCCTCTTTTCCTTGTCCTTGCTCACCACCTCTTGCCAGCATAGAAACCATCACCTCACCTGTTCTCTCTGACCATTCCTGATTTTCCAGAAGGCAGTAACAATAGGAGGTGAAACAAGCAAACAAAAAATGCCAATACTGTGGGGGGATTTTTTATGCTTTAAGATGAGAAAGTTCTGCAAATGAAACAAAGCACATTTATTATTGTGAAAGAACCTATTAATAAGTATGTCTGTAAAAAAGTCAAGGGGAAAGACATTTTGTCAAACCTGCACGTAACTTCCTTAAGAAAAGGTTTTATCATAACTTCTTGAAATAAGTAGCTATTTTCTTAGCATATACCTTCATTTTTGGAAGACCTTAAACATTAACATATAAAAATCCCAAAGCTGCCAGCATGGTTAATTTTGTATATTTACTGCCTGAAGGACTTAGGAAATTTGAAATCTAGTCCAAGCAGTTGTCACTGTAGAACAAAATATTTTCTGAATTAGAATTTAAATATTAGGGGTAAAAGGACCTGATCCTGAGCTAAAAATTCCCAATCAGGGAGCTTCTTCTATGATCTGTTAATTAGATTTGTACTGTGTGTGTACCCCAAATTTAAACAGCTTCATCTTCCATCTACTTGATGATGTTATTTTTATGTTTCTTGGAGATTTTATGGGTTTTGGTTTTATGGGTTTATCAACTTTTACCTCTCTGTTTCAGAAATAAAATAGACTGGAAGTCTGCAGGTTCTCATAAAACATGGCTTTACAACTTTATTGTTTTTTGATGGCTTCTTAATTTTCTCCTTGATTTATCAACTTTCATCTGGAAATATTGGCACCTAATTTAATGTGATCATAGAGCATTAGTAGTGGGTGATATAAATGCTCAATTAAGATTTCTCTGTTAATCCCATCAGGAAGAGCACATCTCCTCTTAAATAGAGAACTGATGTCATCTTTTTACCTACCATGCTTCCCAAGTCCTTTCTGGAGTTGCAGCTTCCTGGGATCATAGAATCATAGAATGGTTCCAGTTGGAAGGAATCTTAAAGATCATCTAACTCCAACCCCCCTGCCGTAAGCAGGGATGCCACCACTAGATCAGGTTGGCCAAGGCCCTATCCAACCTGGCCTTGAACACCTCCAGGGTTGCAGTATCCACAGCTTCTCTGGGCAACATATTCTAGTGCCTCACTACTCTTACAGTGAAGAACTTCCACATTATGTCTAGTATAAAACTATTTTAGTTTAGTTTAAGACCATTCCCCCTTGTCCTGTTATTTTCTACCTGAGTAAAGAGCCCTTCTCCATCTTTTTATAAGCCCCCTATAAGTACTGAAACGCTGCAATAAGGTCTCCCTGGAGCCTTCTCTTTTCCAGGCTGAACATCCCCAGCTCGCTCAGCCTTTCTTCACAGGAGAGGTGCTCCAGCCCTCTGATCATCTTTGTAGCCCTCCTCTGGACTTGCTCTAACAGTTCCACATCATTATGGTGCTGGGGGTCCCAAATCTGGGTGCAGCACTCCAGGTGGGGCCTCACAAGGGCAGAGCAAAGGAGGACAATCCCCTCCTTCCAACTGCTGGTCACACCTCTTTTGATGCAGCCCAGGATGCAGTTGGCCTTCTGGGCTGCAAGCACTCAAGGCGGGTGACACTCTCTTGTTAAAACATTGTCTCTGTTCTTATATTGCTTCAGTTAGGGCTAACATAAAAGACAGGCTGTAGCAGTGGTCTATGTGGCAGCAGACAAACATACATTTTTGCAATCCAAAATTAGACATTCCTACATAATGATGCTTTCTCCATGATGTTATGAGTTATCTTTATTTTTTTTTTTTTTTTTTTTTTTTTTTGGCAGGGAGGGTTTATTTTACTCTCAGTATTTTATAGCTTTCTAGTCTCTTGATGTAGAATTTATGTAGAATTGAGTTAGGCATTGTTCAGAGGTGTAATTACATTGTATCAGTGTTACTTTTATCAATGTTATAGATAATATTGTAAAATAAGATGTTTTTAGTTAGACAGGACTAATTTTGGATAAATTAATGTAAATTAGACTTACAATTCATCCCTGTTCCTCTTGTAAAAGTGGACTTAAGTGAGTCCTAGGTTAGCCAGTCCATGCTTTTTTACTTCAATGACATTTCTCACTTGCCTGAATTATAATGTAGGCTTGCAGAAGTATACCTGTAATCAGAACATTTGAGTCCCTTTGGAAAAAATAAGTAAATAAAATGTTATATTTTGTATGTGTTTCCTCTTGTCTTTTTGCTTGGCATCAGATCTGCTTGGCAGCCCATGTCTAAGCCATTTTACTGTTGTTTACTCATCTTCAGTCACAGATGCTTTTAATTATCACATTATCATTTTTACAGACTTCCATGTTTCCACATTTTATCTGAACTCTGCAAAGGATAGTCAGACCACTAGTATCTATTTATACTAAAGGCACAGAAATCTATAATATTAAAAAAGGTCTAGCAGTTATTGGGGTACTAACTACTTATATCTAATTTGTACTAGCAGAACAAGTGTTCCTTTTGTTCTTTTTTAGCAGCATATTGTTAATTCCTTCAAATATTTGTTGATTTCACACTTGAATCCATTTCCATTTTTTATCTGAGAACAGATAAAAATGTAGTTTGAATGAAAAGGACCAAAATTTAACAATATTAACCTTCAGTGTCAACCCATGTATCAATGGGTCTTCTCTGCAAGGCAAGTACCTTCCTTGCTTCTTAAAAGAAAGCTTGAGACAAAAGGTTCATTTTATACACTTTTAAGTGTGTTTAAATTTATATCATGAGCTTAGGATTTTCCTTTATAGCTATAAAAAATATATATAAAACAGAAAACACCCTCTTCTATGACAAGGGAATACTTACATGAATTTGGTGTTGGTCAAGTAATTAAGCACAGGTAAACTTGTAGCACCGTTAAAGTTAGTATACGAAATAAAGCAAGCTCTGTTTGGTCTCATGAGCTTAAAAGAGAAATCTGACATAGATAAAAGCAGTTGTAAATCAAACATGTTCTGTCCAACTTCAACCCCTTCCTGCCCTCTTACAGTTGGTTAGATGGTCCTCAAAGCTCTGCTAGGATTACAGGAGACAATATTTTGCTGGGTAGTGCAGCATTAGCAGTTTGTTCTGCTTTGTTATATTGAGGTTAAATATATATCATTTGGGAGAATGTGCATTATAATCCCACTAAAACTAACGAATCAGCCTTGAAGAAGCTGTTTACATTAGTGAGAATATTCACAAACACTACCAGCAAGATGTGGCAGAGAATCAACATTGAAACAGAGAAGGGAACTCAAGCTGGCCAAGGACACATTTTTAAAGACAGTCTAGAAAATAGCAGAGATCACACAGAGAGAAGACCGATACCTATTGAATGAAAGGTGAAAACTAAAGAAAACTTAAAGTCTTACTAAGAAATTCTGACTACAGTAAAAATTCTAGGACGCCCAAGAGCCCATAAAACACAAATAAAAATGATTAAAATGTTTGGAAGGAGATCAAGTTTCATTCTTAACACAAAGAAAACAAATTTATTTTGGCTTCAACAGCAAGAAGAAAGGGATGGAGGCTCCAGACTCCTAAAATGCTTTCTGTTCAGAGAGGTTATGTACACACATCCACTAATAAGCTTCAGGAGTAAAGGGGGTCACTGGGCTACAGATGATTGATATTCTTCACTCTCTCCTCTAAAAATCCAATCTCAAAAAAAAAAAAAAAAAAAGTCTGACATTTATAGTATACACACACTGTGGTATTTGCTAAGGTTTTAAACAGTTATGAGACTTAAATTTGGAGAAGGTGACTTTTTCCTGAATGCTTGATTAGCAGAGAGAGGAAAAGCCATATTCTGAAAACTTCTGGACACACTTGACGTACTCCAGACCTCACCTGTTATACAAAGAAAAACTGATTGCTGCAGACTTCAAGCTCAGAGCTGTATCCTTCCCAGTCTCCACAGTGGTCTGAAAGGGCAGATGTTTAGAAGTACTTCTCACCCTATGACTTGACTGTGAAATCTAAGATTTGGAAGGGAGCCAGTCTAGCAGTAAAGCAGGAAAACACTGCATAGATCCTCTTTATTTTTAGGAATTTTATATTTTCCTTTCATGTGGCTTTGAGTCCCTTCTCTGACAGAGGTAGGCAGTACAAAGTTCCATTTTTTTCCTCAGTACTGACTTTCGAATAAGAATAGTCGGACACTAAACTCCATTTTTCTTCAATGCCTGTAAAACTATTTTATGTAGCATAGGAAGCATTTTAAAACAATTTAAATAAAGCTTTTAATAAGAAGGTCTCTTAAACATTATAAATTGTTTCTCTATGTTGTTAAATTGAGCTTCACAAGACTGTAGTCATTGAATTGTAAATCTGCAAAGTCCTGAACATGAATAACTGTCAATCTGAAATGGGTAGGGATGCAAAGTTGATTTCAGCAAGTGTGGAAGATCGGAGCTGCTGTGCCTCCTATTTTGCTCCTAATTAGAGACAAGCAAGGGTGGTACCATGGGGAGCACATGGCTGTGTGTTGGTCACAACCAACAGGGAAGGGTCATGTCATGAAATGTTAGATTTGACTGGAAAAAGGGAAAAAATCCCTACCCAAAAAAAAAAAAAAAAGGAAAATACACATATATTGTGGTAATGAATTTCTAAGACTTTGCTACCAGAGAGAGGTAGAATTAATGTTACTGGATGATGAAATGTAACTACATTTTTTTTCCAAATTGCTTCTCAGAACCTATTGTGCAACTCAACAATTTTGCCCTCTTTTTCCCATCTATTTTTATTATTCATTCTAGATGTTTTACTTTCGCCAGTGTCATATATATATGCCTTTAATTTCATTTAATGCAATTACACAATATGTGCAAGAAAACCAGGGGATTGGGTCCAGAGAGTATGGGTTTTTGAAAGGCAAATCCTGCCTAACCAACCTTGTCTCCTTTCATGACTCGGTGACCCAGTGGATGAGGGAAAAGCTGTTGACGTAGGCTACATAGACTTCTGCAAGGCCTTTGACATGGTCTCCAACTGTATTCTCCTGGAGAAGCTGGCAGCCCATGGCTTAGACAGTTACACTCTTTGCTGGGTTAAAATCTGGCTGGATGGCTGGGCCCAGAGAATGGTGGTGAATGGAGTCATGTTGGTGACCAGCTGGTTACTGGTCACCAACAGTGTTCCCCAGGGGTCGGAGTTGGGGACCATCCTCATTAATATCTTTATTAATGATTTGGATGAGGAATTGAGTGCACCCTCAGTAAGTCTGCAGATGACACCAAGTTGAGGGGAAGTGTCAATCTGCCTGAGGGTAGGAAGACCCTCCAGAGGGACCTGGACAGGGTGGGTCAATGGGCAGAGGCCAATGGAATGAGGTTCAACGTGGCTAAGTGCCAGGTCATGCACATTGGTCACAACAACCCCATGTAGCGCTACAGGCTTGGGGCAGAGTGGCTGGAAAACAGGGCAGAGGAAAAGGATGTGGGGGTGTTGGTCGATGCTCACCTGAACATGAGCCAGCAGTGTGCCCAAGTGGCCAAGAAGGCCAACAGCATCCTGGCTTGAATCAGAAATAATGTAGCCAGCAGGACCAGGGATGTGATCGTCCCCCTGTATTCTGCCTCGGTGAGGTCGCACCTCAAGTACTGTGTTCAGTTTTGGGTCCCTCACTACAAGAAGGACATCAAGACTCTGGAACGTGTTCAGAGAAGGGCTACGAGGCTGGTGAAGTGTTTAGAAGACAAGTCCCATGTGGAGCGTCTGAGGGAATTGGGGTTGTTTAGTCTGGAGAAGGGGAGGCTCAGGAGAGACCTTACCGCTCTTTACAGCTACCTGAAAGGAAGGTGTGGGGAGCTGGGGGTTGGCCTCTTCTCGCAGGTAACTAGCGATAGAACGAGAGGGAATGGCCTCAAGTTGTGCCAGGGGAGGTTCAGGTTGGATATGAGGAGACATTTCTTCTCAGAAAGAGTAGTCAGGCATTGGAACAATTTTGCCAGGGAGGTAGTGGAGTCACCAGCCCTGGGGGTGTTTAAGGAAAAGCTGGACATGGTGCTTAGGGTCTAGTGGGTGATACAGGTGGTAGGGGGATGGTTGGACCAGCTGATCTTGGAGGTCTTTTCCAACTTTAATGGTTCTATGATTCTATGATTCATTTCCTGTCTACTTCTTCTGATCACTGTGTTTCAGTTTATTTCAACAAAAGAATGTAGTGACATATTATAGACATGGAAATCTCCATTAAAAAGCTGTAAACCAATACAAAAGAACAAAAGCTGTATAACCAATCCACAACCTTCTGCTTTTAAATCTCAAGAGAGAAAGTTTTAAAACAATTTCAGTGTATAGGAACATATGCATCAAGTATATAAAACTCCTGCTAACTTATATTTCAAAACCAATCAAGAGATGATTAAAACCTGAAGATTGTTTCTGTTTTAGAACATTTTTAAGCTCCATTGAATTTCCTGTCTTACAGATGTGCCGTCACAACACAGCATGATAATTAATAGGGAATGCAAGAATAGAGACATCTTGTGGTAACAACTAGAGGTATGCAAACAAATCACTAAATCATTCTTTTGGATACTGAAAACGCTCTTTAAATACACAAAAGAAATTGAGTGTACTACAATTTTTCAAAGTGAATTCAGAACAAAAACTTTCTATTAAAAATGTTTGATGAAAAAATTTGAAATTATTCACAGATTCACAAACAATGGTGTTGGTTCCTGTTGGTCTTTTTTGTTTGTTTTGGTTTGGTTTTGCTTTATCTTCTGCCCATGGCACAGGGCTTGGAACTTTTTTTGATCTTTAAGGTCCCTGCCAACACAAGCCATTCTGTGATTCTTGAAAGTTTTATTGGCCAAATCAATTCTATTCTAACTGTATCTCTGGTTTAAAAAAAAAAAAAAAAAAAAAAAAAAATCAATTGAGGTAAATTCAAACAGTTTCTATAATTTAGATTTACACAGGAAAGAATTTAACAAAACAAAGATAAGTGACATCACAGATGAAAAGGTATATCTAAATTGCAATATCTAAATGCTAGGATAAATGTTGTACCTCTCAATGAAGCTCTTTAAAAAAGACTAGGTCACCATTTAAAGTGATGTGTAGAAGTAACAGGGTACAAGGAGACAGTGTGGACTGATCTTCTGCGGTCAGTCTCTGTACTGGTCTTCTGTTATTCAGTTTCTTGATCTTAGAAAAATGCTGATCATCACCTTTGTGAAATGTTTGGAGTTTCTGCTGGCAGTATTAATATCCACTACTTTCAACACAAATGGTATCCAGATCACCATGAAAAATACTTCTTTGCTTTTGAGAGGCTCCACTCAGGTTTATCAGATAAAAATCGGCAAATTAAGAAACCTATCATACAGACTGGTGCATGACAATATTGACTGCCCTAGAAACGGAAGTGATCCTTACAGGATCCTTACAGGATATATATATATATATATAGTGACCAGAAATAATAACAGATATGGAATAAGGAGGAGCATAACTGCTTAACGAAACGGCTAGGTAAGGATTCTGAGGAGCCCTGACTGTAAGTGTTGCCCATGGCCAAGGAAACTGGAAGGATTCAAAGCTTTAGCCAGGAAGCACTGCAAGCATGACAGGTGATAATTACCTTCTCCACTGGTTTGAGTCCAAGTAAAAGCAAAGTTTCAGCTACACAGGGTAAGTATAGCAATGCTGCTGTTAGAAATAGAAGCAATCCATGCCTTGGATTCAGAAAATTCAGACTACGGTGTATTTGTCCTGTAAGGGAGTTCAAACTCCATAATGAGTAAATCAGACAAGTTGAGATGCTATAAAATGGATGTAATTGCATTGTTCTGGCTCTCTACTTTTCTATAGGAGAGATAACTGAGGATCAGAAGCTAACTCACCATTCCTGCAAGGTGTCAGAGTTATTTATTTGTGTAGCACAAGCATGCATTATGCATAACTGTGACTGCTGACATGATCCTGGTGCATGCTGCATGTGGGGTAACCACAAGCGCAGAGTGGCAGTGACCAGGATGCAGGTATGATACAGTCTCTTAAGAGTCTTTCTCATTGCCTTCAACAAATTAAAAATTTCTCTGGGATGGTGGAAATTATCTAGTAGAACTTCTTGTGCTTCTGCAGTACAAGAGCGAGGTACAAATTCTCATCCTGAGAGAGGGATCACACTTGAAAAGGGAACCCTGTGGTGACCACTCTCCTCAGTAGAGCAAACACAATGTTGCCCTTCTCTGCATGTACCAGTCATGCCTGTTGCACCAGATGAGCAGTGCCAGCCACCCCTGCAGGACAGCAGCATGACTGGAACTCATGTCTACCACAAGCCAAGTGGCCACTTTGGGTTTCACTGAACCTGCGCTGGCACCGACCATTCCTGTGACAACTGAGTTGATACTCTGCTCTCCAGACTAAAGCCTGTTTGTTGCCTTTCATTCCCATTCCACTGTGCTGCATGTCCCATTCACACTACCCAACATCCATCAGGCAATTTTCCCCTCTATCTCATTGAAACCATTGAAATGCAAGTCTGCCTTTGCTTGGGAATCACCTTCTTCAATTACTGTTTCTCAGATTTTCAGTCTTTCCCTTGCTCTTGAACCAACACAAACCCAGAGGGACTTGTTTCTGTTTGAATAGAGATTTGAAAATTGGTCTGTGTCCTTTGCCCACTATCTCAATTCCAAAAGAAAGAATATTCACAGTAACAGTCAAGCTACCTTGCATATTTTCAGCAGGGGGAAAGGTATTACACTGCAAGAACTGGACTTGCCTAGGACTCAGAAGAGAGCCAACTTGAAAGCCTGTTCAATCAAAATTGATTACATTTACATTTTACTGCAGACAAGAAAATATTCTTTTATGTAATCTTTCAGGAATAACTGAACTATGCAGAAAGAGAAGAAAAAAAAAAAAAAAAAAAAAAAAACCTGAAAGAGCATTCATACATTTCTGCAATGGTTGTAAAAGAACACAGATTTACCCTTGAAGGAAAGCTTTCCATGCTGATATTTTGTCCTGTCACAGACATACCACTGAAAACTGAATATTTGAATAGAAAGTGCAGATATAATTCTGCTTCATCACCTTCCTTAACTACACCCAATAAAACATCTGCAGAGACTTTTTGCAGGGGTGACTGAAGAAAAAAATCTGAAATATGATTATGGACCTTAAAAGTGTAATGCTTAGCTAAGTGCTTGTAGTTCTCATTCCTTCACAACTATTTACTGGATGTGTTCAGAAAAATAAACCTGCCGGTGTTTCAAAAGATGTGTACATGGAACAACATCTGCATCGCTGTCAGGCTGGAGGGAGTTAGAGAAAATGAGGACAAAATGGTTCAGGCAAGAGAGAAAATCAGAAGACATGAAGAATAGGAATACAGAGGATTAAAAAAAAATCACAGGAAAAAATTGCCCTGCAAATACACTAATTGCTATTGGACATCAGGCAATGTATCAAGTTATCTCTACCAATACTTTTTGTCCCCAAAGCCATAATTTGCCACTGCTGTGCCTGCTGCATATATTTTTTGATTTATAATCACTTTACTAAACTTCTAAAGAAAATACTGTCCATCTGAGTGGATTAAGATGCTAATGTATTTTATGTCACAGAGGTCCTACAGCCACCAGGCCCTTTACACATTGCTCCTCCTTGCAGGTGTTGAGATGAAACAGCCATTTTACTGTATGTTTCTGAACAGTTGTGCTTGTGTACCCCGGATGGCTAGACACTTTTTACAGCAGCATCACCTAGCTGACTAATATTTAGCCAATGACCTTATATCCAACTCCTTATATCCAAGCACTAACTGTCCACAATGATTTAGGAGGGTGAGTGGTGAAAAGGAAACAAAAATCAGAATGGCTTTCACCTGCAGCAACTGTGCAACTGGAGAGAGCAGGAAATGTACCAGCTAGCTCAAGTATCGTTCATCACAGAATGACTTCTGCTGCCTCAGCAACAGCTCAGGGAAAGATCTTTAAACTTCAGGATTTGCAGAAACTGCATCATCTGAGCTTTGCATGCATTTCAAACACCAGTAAAGTTAAAATGATGGATCAAGAAAGCATCCTGCTCTGTACTCAATCCATCCGTCAAGCCGAAGCACTGACTGGATAAATTGAACAAGATTTGGCACAGAATTGAGCTAGGAAAAACACCCCTCTGACTGTGAATGAAGTGAAACACTAACTGCAGGCTCTGGGCTGATTTTCCTCCATTAATGACATTTCTCCTGTCACTAGATATTGCATATCAATTATTGACTGTGAAGTACTACTCATTTAAAAAAAAAAAAAAAAAAAAAAAAAAAAAAAAAAAACAGCAAATCACAACTATAAAAAACTGTCTATCCCATTGAGGCAGACAGATTTTTAAGAAAATTAAATGATACTAGCTGATTTTTTTCCCAATCTTTAAATTGCTGTTGAGCAGTTCACACTACCCAGTGTACAAGTACTAGTTTATCCTACATATCACAAGAAGTTCCATTTAAAGTGTTTTGAAACCTTCAATGGCTTAACATGTGCTTTTCCTTTGTAAATAATACCACAATCTAGGCAATTCTTAAATGTTTTTGACCGTCAAAACATCAAAATGTCAGTCTCAATCTACACTTTGTACAGGTCCCTTTATAATCAAGAACCTGTATTTAAACTGCTGTTTAAAACTTACACTGAAATAAAAAAAATTACAAAGCCTTGCACAAATACATTTAATTTTAACTGGGGCAAATGTACTGGATAAACTACTTAGTTATTCTCTCTTATTTTATGATAAAGGGTTCATATTGTTCTGCATATATGACTGAAATAACTGGTATTTAATGCTGTACTTAATTTCTTGAGGTAAAGTGTTGTACATAATTACTCAAATAAACAAGGTTAATTCACAAGATTGAATTTTCATGAATTTTTCTAAACAAATTTTGTGTTCATTTAACCTTAGGAGTAGACTTGTGCACTCTAAAGTATCCACAATGTCTGCCTCCAAATAAACAAAAAGAGTCACTTTGAGAGAAAAACATTTTGCAGGACCAAATAGAAAGCAAACAAATACATCAGAAATTTCAAAACAGAGCAGGTGATGAAAACTACTTGGGGTTATGCTGAGTTTCACACATTCCCAGGGTATGGGCAGCACTTACCTTATGCAGAGATGTTCAGAGGTCTCTTCACCACAAGCCTGAGAACAAAAGACAGAGGAAGCAGAGAAAAAGACCTAATATTATAACCACATCTCATACTCTGTCATTAGGTTTATCTGGACTTGACTGGAAGCACAGACAATGGGTGGCAAACAGACCCAGGAAAAATTAAAGAAGAGGAGCTGGCAGTCCTTAAGATAAGATGGGGTAGCACCAGCTGCATCTGGCAGCTCTTTGCTCCGCTTTGCAAAGTGGAAGTGGATGGAAGTGGTCTTCAAGCAGTATCCACTCTCACGGCAGCAGTCTGTCTGCAAACTAAGATGCTTATTAGATCCTTAGTTAGCTCTTTGGTTATCTGAGCAAGCATGGAGTAACTCAATTCACTGGTAATGCATATAATTTAACAAATTGCAAACGTGTGTTATTGCCACTGCTGGATGAAGTATTTCCAACTGTTTCTAAATCAAAAGACATTGCCTAGGTTTAAAACAGAGTAAGAGTAATGCATGCTATTTGCTATTATTTAGTAGTTCCAACCTATAATTACATTGAATTCAATCCACTATTATATCTTTAATTTGGAGGAAACACATTGCCAAACATACTTGTCACAGACCTGCATTAATCTGCGTAATGGGGCAATGTTCACAACATGACCAATGCTGAGATGGTCATTATGACTGCTTGGCATGCTCCAGATGATTCGACAATTATATCAGCATCTCCCAGAGAATTATGTCATAGTTAATCACCTCTCTTCTTGACACTGCTCTAGGTTTGTAAGACTTGTCTCATCAGCAGTGCTGCTGGAATGTTTTACATCTACTCTTTTTTGAGAAGTGGCATTTTCATCATAACTGTTTAAGGATCAGAACAAAGGAGACTTAAGTTCACCTGGACAGCAAAATGGAATGTCACCAATAGAAAAGTCCTACTAAAGTCTTCCTCATTAGTGGTTAATATAGAGGAAATTATTAATAAGAAAATAAAATAAAAAAAAAAAAATGGCAGTGCTACAACAATGTAACAAATACAATAAGCATAAAGAAAGCTAAATCCCTTCTTCCATTTCCAGGTCTCTGAACAATACCCTGACTGTCAGAAACCATGTTCACCATCCTGTCCTCTAAATAGCAAGTACATAGAGTATGTAGGAAGCTTAGCAGAGCTATCTGGTTAAATCCCTGCATTAGTCCACACTGGTGGTATCTGAGACACACAAGCATTGGTGCCAAATGGATGAAGAGGCAGCTTCCATAGTCAAATAAAAATGCAGAGGCAAACCACGGCAGAAAATGTGTGTAAATCTCGTAATCTCTGCACAGAGTTTTGCCATGTTTTCAGGACCAGACCACCACTAAAGCCAATGCGGAGACTGCAGCTTAGTAGAAAGACACTAGATGGACTTTAACTGAGCTACCTCATCTGCTTGCAGAAGCACAGAAGCCAGTGAGAGGTTCATGGCCTACCCTGAGCTCAGGCTCTGTGGCCCGCCTGAAGCCCCCGAGGTTCCTGTCCCCTGCAGTTCTGCAGCTGCAGGAATGGTGGCAGAGCTCTACCAGCTCAGGCTGAATCTGGTCTTCCTGTAAGAGTGTTAGGTCAAACAAAAACATATTAAAGGACATAAGTAGGCATGGGGCAGACAGAACTACTTACTAAGGCCCACCCCTAATATCAAATGGCATTAATATTTCAAAGAGTTTTCAAACTCCCTAACTCAGTTTCCAAAGTTTCCTCTTATCTACGTGAAGCAAGTCTGAACAAATGCTTTCTGAGTAATCTTTGAAGTAAATACCAACAACCAGGCTTCCTGGCAGAAATCAGCATGCAAGATAAATGCATTTCACAGGCAGAGATGTGTCTTCAGATTTATACTGGAGAACCAAAGCAGCAGATTCATAAAAGTCACTTAAAATATTGGTTGTACCTACAGAACTTCAATGCCTTGCTGAAAAGACAGGCATTGAGGAATGCACCAAATGAGCAGAACAGGGCAGCTATGGGTAAATTCTGTGTGCAGTGAGCTGAGTTCAGTGAGAAGCTTGGAAATGCAGAGCTTTGTGCTAGATTGTGACATGGGTGCCTTGTCAAGAAAGAATGATAGAAAATAGCTAGCAAACATTACTAGATATGCAATTGGATTGCCAGAGAGCTGTCACAATGCTAGGCTAGCACTGTATTTATTTTGCCTTTCTTAATTCACCTACTTTCAATTCAATGTTGAGATCATATGGATGTGTGTAAGAAAATTATATTTTTAAAATGAACTCTGAGTTGATTTTAACTCAACTTTTCTTCTTCCGGTTGGTTTTAACTCAACTTTCCCACATACAGAAAATGTAGTAAAGAAAGAAAGATTAATAATGAGAGACTATGTTTACTTACAAACTTGGAAACTTTTGTTATAGCATTTTAAAATATCAGTTAATTTTAACACAGTCAGTAAGATTAATATGTGTATTTTGTTCATATAAAAAATGTGAACACATTAATAAAATGCTGAATAAGTGTCATTAAAAATTGATTTATAATCCAGATCAATATGTCAAAAAAGCCTTTCTGTTATCTTACAATTTTTTCACCAAGCCAGTGCATAGACACTGGAAATCTCTCTTTGTATTTGGAAATGATTAATTCCTAAAGATCATCAATTTATGTATTTTTAAATATCCCTTCTCTGAATACACAAGGTTGTTACACATAAGCTTTGAAATGACAGCATAGAAAAGCATACTGCAATAAAAATATACCTATCTAAAGACTTTAAGATCCTCTTTATGACTGCTTGCATATTCACAGCAGTGATGAATCACACCCATTCTCCAAAACCAAAAGCAGATTTTCGCCTCACTGTTAGGAGCCCAGACAAGCATACTTCAATCATACCTGCTATCAAAGTAGCTAGTACATGATGCACAGTAGAACAAATCTGACCTTGTCCCATAGAGAAGTGGTCCTCATGACTAACAAGGGCGCACCTCGTGTAATACTTCAAATGAAAAGTTCCCTAATGGAAGTTTTTCAGACACTTTCAGTTTTTCAGATATGAAGTGGAAGGGCATTAAAACAGATAATATAATTTTCACGGTTTCTGACTATTTCATGGATTCTTACTATTTCAGATAAGCACTTTCTTTCAAGCAATGATGATTCATGTAATTTACTATTTAACATAAAAGTAGAGTTCTGTACATCACATTAAATTGGAGATGGCAAAATAAAACTGTTGTCCTCAAATATGGTTGGCTACAGGAACTGTAGTTTCTTCAGTAAATGTGATTATAACAAAAACAAGGGATGATAACAGCACAGATATCACTACTATGAAGCCTCATAAAGGTTTTAACTTGTTTCCGTTTGCTCAGTACATAAGTCAATTAAATGGATGTTACTACGTTCAGGAAAAATTAATACTTGCCAAGTTAGAAGAATAGCCCTGTTTACAGATGGAAACAATATGATGTGGCTACATCTGGCCAATAAAGACAGCTCATCTGGCACAAGACAGCTCATTTTCTTATACCCTCCTCCAGTTCATTTTGTGTTTTTCATAATTTGATCCAGATTTGGATTTCTCTCGCATTCTTAGCTTAATGTCCTGGCTTTGCACAGACCTTCCGAAGCCATGAACTTCAATGATTTTAAAGTCATCAACTTATTTCTTAATCTTTGCCTTTTATCATGATGAAGGGAGTATTATATCAAAACACATCAATAAGAAAAATAATTACTCAAAAGGTTACATGCAGCTTCACAAGTCTGAGAATTACCAGCCTACATTTTGCTCTTAAAACACCTCAGTAGGTCAGAAAAGTGCATCATTATCTCCCTTATCAAAAAGAATAAATATCACTTCAAAAGGGCAATGTTAAATATTGGGAAGGTACCTTCAAGCACTTATTGGATTAGCTTCCTCAGGACAGGCAAAGAAAAACAATGCATGATTTTCAGCATTCACTCTAGGAATAACAGGGTCATCCCTTTAGCTCCTGGTTAGGAGGTAAAAGAGGAAAGAAAAAAAATCAATTACATTCTGTCAATTAAGGTACTGTGGGATTTGAACAATACATTTTTAGTTAGAGATTCACAATTCTGTAATAGAAATGAAAGTTGTTATTTAGATAGGATATTTGGAAAAGCATAACGTTGCATCTTTGTTTTCAGGGCAACATTACTCATTCCTCAGTGAAGCCTTTACCTCGCTCAATTTAGTGCAATAAAATTATGGCCTGGTTATGAGCAGATTTCTCTCAGGCAGGCACTGATTTTTTAATAAACAAAATCTGATGCCTAAAAAGACAAAATAGAAATGTCATAGACTTTGGGATAAGAACACTAGATAAGTGCAAACCTTCTTTCTGGTTCACAAAGCATGTAAATTGATGTTGTTCAAATTTTACCAAAATCTATCAGGGATTTTTTTGTGAGTTCAGCAGCCCAGGGATTTTTTTGTGAGTTCAGCAGCCCTCTAGCTCCAGATTGATCAGATGAGCTGATTTCTATTTGCCTGACATGTGGATGTGGATGGTGGTAATGTACTACTCTTGTTTGCTAAGGTCTGAGTTAACAGTTAGAAATGTCAAATTTCCTGCTGGGGTAATTGCCAATGTGCACATCTGAGTGCACCATTTTAACATTTTGCATTTAAAAGAGAAGAAAAAAAATAATAAATGGTTGCATCCATGGAAAACTGCCAAAATAGAACAAGTTGTCATTGCCTGTGAATGGCACCTATGGAACCACTTTTATTCAAAGGGGAATCCGACACTTACACATGCAGCAGGAATATAAATTCTGGATCACTTCAGCATGAAGCCAAACCAGTCATCTGGACTAATACATATAGATTTTTGCAAATTAATCTCTCACTAAAATATATCTATCATTTAAAATACTCTAATATTTTTTAACAAATTAGTCTTTCCAACAATGTATTTATCATCTTTGCCTTTGTTAAATAAGCACTAAATTCATACATAACAAGGGAATTTCCATTTTAGCTCTTAAAGGTTATTTAATATATTCACTTTATTAACGATTTATAACACTTTCCTTCAGATTTCATTCATTCTGCAGC
Source organism: Oxyura jamaicensis (assembly GCF_011077185.1). Taxonomy (NCBI): domain Eukaryota; kingdom Metazoa; phylum Chordata; class Aves; order Anseriformes; family Anatidae; genus Oxyura; species Oxyura jamaicensis. The sequence goes on from NC_048926.1 coordinate 65,583,526, forward strand.
TGAGAATTCTTTTTTAAATTAGATCTTCTCTGACAGATATCTATGCATGACTTTTAAAGAGATATTCATGCAGGAGACTGTTGCCAACATACTGAAGAAATTTAAATACTTAAGAAAGTGTTACTAATGCAGCAAAGAAGATCAGAGTAGAGAAGAAATACTGCATTGAAATCTTTTTTTTTTTTTTTTTCTATTATTAAAAAGAAATTTTACTCCAGGTATTACAAATGTTCTAGAACTTGTTTCGTAGAAGTTATTGCACACCTTCAGCCTTACAAAAGACTAGAATTATTATATTGTTCTGACCTGGGTATCTTTAAGCTACAACATCCTTGAGGAAATGGGGAATGGAAACAGAAAACAAGCACCCAGTTTTCTGCACACTGTTGGGATTTTGGTGACCTAGTTTAATATCCCATTCTAGTAATGCCTTATGTGGTCATGAGCAATTCAGATAGCTTGCTTGTGTGACATTTGTCCATTATTCTGGTGAGTTTAAAAATTATGGAAGTGGAGGCTACATGTACAATACCAGCAGGAAAATAACTACTGGAAAGTACTATCCAATGAAGGTGTCAGTACCAAATCAAAACCAAAATCCCCATGAAAGCATTTAAAAATAGAAATAAATAAATAAAAAATTAGACACCATTCCAGGTCAAGATTTTCTGAAGCCAAATATACTTGAAAATTTAGAATGGAAAATGTCTCTAATGTCTGTAGTAACCACTACTGAGTTTACCCTAAAAAAAAAAAAAAAAAAATACTGTGGTTTAAATCAGTTCAAGAAGATGTATGCACTTGCAAACTTCTTTTATTGAGCTTTATATCTTGCTGTGTGCTTCAATTAAAATGAAATTTAGCATAATCCCATATAAAAGTCCTGGAGAAAGATGCTGATGTTTGAACATCACAAACACTCCATCTGACTGTCCTGCCAGGATAAAATAAATACTCACCTATGAACCTAAGAAGCATTCTGCAACACTGAAAATTATTTCATTCTCCTTCTTAGCTAGATTTTTAATTAAACAAAAGCTTCCAAGGAACATATTATCAGCAGCTACTCTTCTTTTTCTCTGAAATGATTGATTAACATCACTCCACTTGTTTTGTAACAGTACTAGCAATCAATGAAAGCAATTACGTTTATAATAGAGTACACAGAGGAGCAAAAGATTTTATGAACTTTTAAAACTTCAATTACCCTTCTAGCTAAATAATATTGCTAGAACACTCTGCCTATATTAATGATTTACACTGCTGACCAGTCCTACTGTGCTTAACCATTTGCTGTGTTAATTAGACAGGCTACCTGGGGTATCAGGTATTTCACTTCTTCTGGATTACAAAACATTGCACTCACATAACATATTTATTTCTGGTGGGTAAGGACAGCTAGTTATGTGCCTGAAAATTATTTTTTATCAGAACATTGTTTTCATTATCTGGCCATAAAGAATATCAAAAAAACAATATTGATATTCAACTTGCACAAGAAATAACATTTCTGGACAAGCAACACTTTTTTCATCTTCATTTAAGTGTAAACAAACAGTTGAATGAAAGATATGCTGGAGATGCGTGTTAATCTAAAAGATCTGTGATTCTGAACTCCATGTAGTGGACATGTAGTGGTAGAAACCATGTAGGGGTTTCTACCACATGGATCTCAAACATTTAAGTATTTAAGTATTCAGTTCATTCTATAATATTGTGGATCCTGAGCCAGGACCATAACAGAGGCACTTAATTTTCCACAGTCATTAGACTGATGTAAGTAACATCTAAAACTCCAACCTCACTTGTGGGAAGAGCACACCCTCCTTCTTATCACATGCCTCACCTTACCTCAGCTGTCCAGAGGAGCTCTCAGACTGCTGAACAGATGAACCAGAATGGGTTTTAACCAGCAGCCTAAACAAGAGGGCGTCCTCTCCGAGTATACTTACATGTATATGTGTATATGCATATATATATAATTTGAATGACACTCTTTTGAATTATAAATGTCAAAGGAGGAAACTACAGTTTCAAACTGTAGGGTGTGCACAAAGTTAAAATAGTGTTTAATTAATTCCAGTGTACATAACAATGCATGTTAATCAAATCAGAATTTCAAGCTGGGTCTATATATGCATTTTTCTTCAGGAACACAAAGAAGTAATATAATAGATTGTTTCAAAGGTGCATTGTTTCATGGACCTGAATGATAATACAGTGTTTGTGATGGGCAAATGTGAACACTATAGCACTGAGTTTATTAATTACTGATAACATTCATGCCCGTTTTTGTATCAGCAGAGTTTCACTAAAGTGCTTCTACACAAACGCACGGAATATTAGGAATAAAATGGATGAGCTAGAAGTCTTGGCCCAGTCCCACAGCTAAGACATCATTGGCATAAGTGAAACCTGATGTGATGAATCCTGTGGCTGGTGTGCTGCAATAGATGGTTACAGGCTCTTCAGGAGGGACAGGCAGGGTAGGCAAGGTGGCGGGCTCGTGATGTATGTGAAGCATGGGCTGGACTGTGTGGAACTTCAGATTGGAGATGGCAAAGTTGAGAGCCTCTGGGTAAGGATTAAGGGATGAACAAATAAAGGGGATGTCGTTGTGGGAGTCTATTACAGACCGCCTGGCCAGGACAACAACGCCAATGAATTATTTTTTGCAGAACTGAGAGATGCCTGGAGATCAACTCCCCTTGTCCTTATGGGGAACTTCAACCTACCAGATGTCAACTGGGATCACCACACAGCTGACACGGGCAAGTCCAAGAGGTTCATAAAGCACCTAGATGATAACTTCTTGGTGCAGGTGCTAAGGGAGCCAACTAGGAAAGGTGTCTTCCTAGATACTTTGCTAGAGAACAGAGAGGGTCTTATGGGAGACGTGGCAACTGGCAGCCATCTCAGTCATAGTGATCATAAAGTGGTTGAATTTAGAATTTATGGTGACAGAAGGAAAACTGCCACCAAAACTTCAGCCCTGCCTATGGGGAAAGCAGACTTCAGGCTGCTCAGGAAGCTAGTCAGCAAGGTCCCCATGGGAAACTGCTTTTGGAAGCATTGGTGTCCATCAGTGCTGGTCAATCTTTAAGCACTGCCTCCTAAAAGCACAAGATCGGGCAGTTCCAAAATATTGGAAGTCAGGCAGGCAGGGCAGGAGGCCAGCCTGGCTGACCAGGGATCTTCTACTGGAGCTTAGGAAAAAAAAAAAAAAAAAAAAAAAAAAAAAAGTGTATGGCTGCTGGAAGGAAGGTCAGGCGACGAGGAAGGAATACAGGGATGCCGTTCATGTTTGTAGGGAGAAAATTTGTGTGGCCAAATCCCAACTAGAGCTGAAGCTGCCTGTGTCTGTGGGAGACAATAGAAAATGTTTTTTAGATACATGAACAGAAAAAGGAGAACCAAAGAAAACATAGGTCCACTGCTTGATGGGGAAGGTCTCCTCACAGACAATGACACAGGCAAAGCAGAGACATTTAATGCCTTCTTCTCCTCTGTCTTCGACGCTGATGATGGGCTTCGGGACCCAGAGTGCCCTGATCTGGAGGACCATCACAGTGGGAATGACAAACTCCCAACCGACCCTGAACATGTGTGGGATTTGCTGCTGGATCCATACAAGTCCATGTGTCCAGATGGGATTCATCTCAGGGTGTTTAAAGAGCTGCCTGACGTTATTGCAGGACGTGTATCAATTATTTTTCAATGATCTTGGGAATCTGGAGAGGTCCCAGTATACTGGAAGCTCTCAAATGCTGTGTTTGTTTTCAAGGGTAAGAAAGAAGACCCTAGCAATTACAGGCCTGCCAGTCTCACGTCAGTGCCTGGTAAAATTATGGAGAAGATGATTCTTAAAGTTACTGAAGCACACCTGGGGGACAATGCAGTCTTTGGTCCCAGCCAACATGGATTCATGAGAGGTAGGTCCTGCCTAACAAATTTGATATCCTTTTATGATAAGATCACCCATCTAGTTGACCAAGGGAAACCAGCTGATGTGATCTTTTTGGACTTCAGCAAGGCTTTCAACACAGTTTCCCATAGGATCCTACTGGACAGAACGTCCAGCATACAACTTAACAAAAACATCATACGATGGGTGAGCAATTGGCTGACGGGCAGGGCTCAAAGGGTTGTGGTAAACGGGGCCACATCAGGCTGGCGGATGGTCACTAGTGGGGCCCCTCAAGGCTCTATTTTAGGGCCAGTCCTCTTCAATGTTTTTATAAATGATTTGGATGTAGGACTAGAAGGTGTTTTGAGCAAATTTGCTGACGACACCAAACTTTGAGGCGCTGTGGACTCAGATGAGGGTGGAAAGGCCTTGTAGAGAGATCTGGACAGGTTGGAGAGCTGGGCGATCACCAACCACATGAAGTTTAACAAAAGCAAGTGCCGGGTCCTGCACCTGGGACGAGACAACCCTGGCCATACATACAGACTGGGTGACAAAACACTGGAGAGCAGCCTAGAAGAGAGGGATCTGGGGGTCGTGGTAGACAGCAAGTTGAATATGAGCCAGCAGTGTGTCCTGGCAGCCAGGAGGGCCAAGTGTATCCTTGGGTGCATCAAGCATGGCATTGCTAGTCGGTCAAGGAAAGTGATCGTCCCACTCTACTCTGCGCTGGTGTGGCCTCACCTTGAGTACTGTGTGCAGTTCTGGGCACCACAGTACATAAAGGACATTCAGGTGTTGGAGAGTGTCCAGAGGAGGGCTACAAAAGATGGTGAAGGGCCTGGAGAGGAAAACATATGAGGCGTGACTGAGGTCACTGGGCCTGTTCAGCCTGGAGAAGAGGAGGCTGAGGGGGGACCTCATCGCAGTCTACAACTTCCTCACAAGGGGGGAGTGGAGAGGCAGGTGCTGACCTATTCTCCATAAACACCAGTGATAGGACCCGCGGGAACGGGATTAAGCTGAGGCAGGGGAAGTTTAGACTGGACATCAGAAGGAGGTTCCTCACTGAGAGGGTGGCTGTATACTGGAATTGGCTCCCCAGTGAAGTAGTCACTGCACCAAGCCTGTCTGAATTTAAGAAGAGATTGGACTGGACTGTGCACTTAGTCACATGGTCTAAACTTTTGGGTAGACCTGTGCGGTGCAAGGAGTTGGACTTGATGATCCTTATAGGTCCCTTCCGACTCGGGATATTCTATGATTCTGTGATTCTACCTCACAGAATTGTTTGTCAACTGAGAATTTTAAATTGGTAAGCGTTTCCCAAAGTTCAGTTTGTACAGGCATTGTGACTTCAGCTACTTGACACAATGTTTCTCTTGCTTTAAAAAAAAATAAATAATAATAATAAAAAAAAAAAACTTGAAATAATGTGAACATACACTGAGAAGCTGTGAGTTTTAGATTACATTTTAAAGAGCTTTTGAGGCTGACAAAAAAAAAAAAAAACCATCACATACCACCCATGTGTCTCAAACATACTAGCAGGAAAGGGTGGTAGAAGACAGAGCTCCAGCTCAATAAACATGACTAGAGAGAGGCTGATAGTTCTGCAGAACAGCGGGTCATGTCTCAGTGCCAGGGATGTGGTGACAGCACCCTGCAGCCAAAAATAGCATGGCCAGCAGGACTAGGGAGGTTGTTGTCACCCTGTAGTCAGCACTGGCTAGACTGCACCTTGAGTACTGTGTTCAGTGTTCAGTTTTGGGCCCGTCACTACAAGAAGGATATTGAGGTGCTGAAGCATCCCCAGAGAATGGATATGAAGCTAGTGAAGGGCCTAGAACACAAGTCTTACATGTAACAGCTGTGGGAACCAGGATGTTTTAGTCCGGAGAAGAGGTTGTGGGGTGACCTCATCATTCTCTACAGCTATCTGAAAGGAGGTTACAATGAAGAGAGTGTCTGTCTCTTTTAGGTAAGAAGTGCTAGAGCACAAGGAAGTGGACTCAAGTTGCACCAAGGAAGGTTCAGGTTGGACATTAGGAAAAAAATTCTTCAAAGAGAGGGTGGTCAAGCATTGGAACTTGCTGCCCAGGCAAGTGGTGGAGTACCCACCCCCAGAGCTCTTCAAGAGATGTGTTGAAATAGTACTGAAGGATATGGTATAATGGTGGACTTAGTAGTGTAGTGTTAGATGGATGGTTAGATGAGGTGATGTCAGAAGTCTTTTCCAACCTAAATGATTCTATGATTCTTTGATTTTAAGAACCCCATGAAAACAAATGAGAAATTTCTAACTGCCATTATCATGAGGAAACCCAACAGAACAACATGCATGCCTGTTAAAATCACTGACTGCAGGCAGGAAAAAAGGTGTAAGAGTGGCACAACAAAGCTTGTTTCAGGAAGCCACTGTTCCCAACAGTTAAACCAGGGAGGCTGGAAGGCATACACAACATGTTTGAGGGCACAGCATGGGCTGCAAACACCAGCTCACCTCCAAGAACAGAAGAGACTAGTCACACTACTTTGTGGACACAATGTACAGATACCATTTTTTTTTTCCCCTTGACAGCTTTCATTTTTTATTAAAAACAAACAAACAACAACAGCAAAGGTGCTAAGGTGCTTTGCAACATAGAGTTACTAAAATTCAGAGATGAGTTCTCTCTCACAATATAATTTTCTTTTATTCTATGTGACATTGGACAACAACTCCTTTGTGAAAAGGGCACCAAGGAGCAGAACTATGTAATGCTGCAATCCTACAAGTCCATCTATGCTGAAACAAATAAACCATAAGAGAAGAAAATAGGAAATTAACCAGCATGTAACAGCTAAAGCTACTAGAAATCTTACATTAGCCAACAGATATAAAAGTGAAAGCCAGAAATGCATCCAAACACATTTTCCTAATTCACATACAAAGCAGAAGTAAATTTCAAGCTTAATGCAGAACATGAATAATTATTCTGAGTTAATTTAACCATGATAATTAAAGCACTTGAAACAGAAAGGTGATTGGTGGTACCAGAGCATAAGGGGGTGTCAGTAACAAACATGGTTAAGTCATTATCTCTAGTGGGAGGGAGAGAAACAAGTAATTACTACCTGCAGATCCCTGAGGAGTTAGCAGTGACTGACAGTGGGGAAACCGACATGTATTACAAAACCAGCATCTTTATTAGGCCTACACTTCAGTGTCCAGAGCTGCACTCCAATCTAACTGGAAGCAGAGTCTCATGTTCCAAGCTTTCCTGTGGAAATCCCTGCACAGATTATCTTGAGGAGCAGGGCTGAGAGGCCAGAAACAGCACAGCTGATTTTGTGAGAGGTATTTCATTAGTCCATTATCAATTGTGTGCAAATTCATTAGAGTCATTATGATTTTTTGTGGTCTGGCTTCATTTGCTCTTCATAAAACAACTGTAAACAACCTGTGTGTGATTGAAACAGTGACAACATTGTTAAGATACAGCCTGGCCCCTTCACGAATTATTACACAGTGAATAAGCCATAATGTAGAGTGTCTTTTGGCTGTTGCCTCTGTCAATCGCCTAGCAACAGTGAGAGACTGCCACATTAAATATACAAGTTAAAAAGCCTGTAGACCAGAGAACAGTAAAGATGTTTACACCCACATTCCATTTTCATGATGGTTAAATTTAGATGTAAGCAACAGACTGTGCACCTACCACCCAGCAGCATTTCAAAATCCAGTACCCCACTGCTGCTGCTTTCATTTTACTTTGGCCTTGTCTGAGGTGGAATGGTGTGGAAACAACAAACTTCACTCCCCATCTTGGTCTATATTGCTGAGACCATTTTGGTCTCCTTATACATGGTATTACAGCAACCCAAGAAAACAGTATCTTGCTTAATTTTTGACCTAGATACAAAATTACAGTAACCATAGAAGTTGTTTAAAACATTTGGCCCTGAGAGCGCTCTTTAAAAAGATGACTTTCCAAGAGAGTGTAGCAATGCACTTACTTGTGGAGCTTTGCAAACCACCCTGAAAATTTAAAACACACAATATATATTATTGCAAAAATTTGAGTCCAAAGCTGCCTGTTGGTTTACTTTATGAAAGTCACTAAATATCAGATAAATTACATACTCTGGTGTCTACAACACTGTGAAAAAAAAAAAAATGTTAATTCATGTTCTGTGCTGTGCAGACCCTCAAAGCCTACCTTAGTAAAACTGGCTACTAGGCTTACACAAACTGCCATAAATAACTATGAAAATTCATTTGAGTAATTATGATCCTGCAAGGAAATAACATCATCATATGATCTTACACTGTCAAGCAAGCATTTCTTTAAAAAAGCTCTCAACCTCTAATGAGTGCTTTCACCAGTCCTGCAAAACAGAGTAAAACTAAACAAAAGCATGCCATTCTGACTGTAACTTGTTTTTTTTTTTTTTTCAAAACAATCTATTGTGTTAATTAACAGCACTGTCCTTGGATACTAGGCTGGCTATGAAACTACTGAAACCACAGACTCATTAAGTGGCCTGGAATTAATCACCAACCAAGCCTGAAGTTGGAAAAGACCTGTAGATAAACACCTACCTCTCTCATGGGAAAAAACCACCAACACCAACAATTGCAAAACACTGATTTTGAATGAATGACCACAAGTGATGAGACATTTTCCTTCAGATGTGAGTAAAATCATCTATCAGTCAAATTTCCTAAGTCAAACTGTAGTTTAGTCAGTGTTGAGCATTGCCAACCTCACAAATGACTTTTTTGTTTGTTTGTTTGTTTGTATTTGCTTAACCCAATTAACGTTTGATGTGAGTCACAGACCACAGCAGGAAAATATTTTTTCTTGTTTAGATTTTTTATTTT